>NW_008328087.1:719478-739283 GCF_000622305.1 Nannospalax galili
ACTGAATATGTTAAATCTATAATGAAATGCTTCTTTTAATTAAAATAAAAAAAATAGAAAAAAAAACCTTAAAAAAATTTTTTTTAATTATATTTATATTTACATAATGATATTCTTATTCTGTCTTTTTTGGGGTCTTTTTGAGACAGGGTTTCCCTGTAGCCCCAGTTGGCCTGGAACTAACTAATTAGAGCTGGTTGGCCTTGAATTCACAGAGATCTGCCTTCCTTTGCCTCCCAAGTGTTGGGACTAATGGCCTCTGCCACCATGCTGGGCTTATCTCAGAATCTTTAGATGTATGTAATCTGAAGTAACAGCAGAAGCCAGAAAAGTGGAAAGGGACCATGAGGCATGGGGAAAAAGGGAAAGAAGAAGCTCTAGAGAGGGGATAATATGACATGGGCATTATCAAAGGGGGAAATGGCCCAAATGGGGAGGATTTAACTGCAGAGATTGGAGGCAGTAATGCATAGTTTCTTCTGGCACCAGAAGGAAGTCCTCACACTCTCCAATCAATACAGAGGACAGACAAGGTGTAATAACACCCTGAACTTGAAATATCCCAGATTCTTTGTAGTGTTCTCAGACATGTGGTCTCTGGTCTGTACTCAGCTTTTGAGAAGTTCTGTGAACATAAGATGTGCTCAGTATACCAGGAGTGGAATCTTTAAGGAATGGATATGACCTCATCACTCATTCTAGTGAAACTCCACGTTTTCTTCAAGGTCTTTTCATCTGCATGTTCTCAAACTTTTCTTGTTATCTATTCCATTGAAAACTATAGTGCTGTTTTCTGCTCCCTGGTCTACCATGATGTGATGAGTTTCCATGCCATACATCCACTATGATGAACTCTACCATGCCTTCCCTACCATATAGGCAGAGGCCTTCTGAAGCTAAAAAGTCAAAATAAATCTGATGATACTATCTATTAGCTACTTTCATATATCTGTGACCATAATTCCTGAGAGAAACAACTTATGAGAGTAAATATTTATTTTGGCTTATAACTTCAGAGGATCTCAGCCACATATGTCAGGGAAGGCATGGTGGAGTTCATGGTAGTGCAAGTACGGTACAGCAATTACTCACAACATGGTGGACCAGGAGCACTGAATGGCTGGTTCCAGGGGCATAGATGTAACTTTCTAAAGCCCATCCCAGCGACCTACTTCTGTAGTTATGCTCACTTCTTGAAGACTCCACAATGGTTCAAAAGAATAGTTATATGCTAGGGATCAAGTGTTCAAATCAAGAGCCTGTGGAGGGCATTTCAGATTTAATCCATAACACTGTTCTATCATCTGATACTTGATTCTCAAAGCATTTTCTTGCCTCCAGATCTTCAGTTAAGTAAGTTTGATTCCTTAAGACATCTCACCCAAGAACTGCAGGTTTTAACAGAATGTTAAGGTAAGATCTTATGAACAAGTCATATTTGTTCAAAGGTTTGAATACTGTTAGTTTCTCTGCAGGAAACTCTGCAGGTGGACTAGCTTAAAGTCATATCTAAAGAAAGTTTAGTGTAAGGCATTTGACAAAGATGAGGATACAGTTAAGAGAATCCCATGAGTGATGATGATGCTCTTATCATCTTGAAAGCACTTAGTAAAAGTTTCAGCCGTGGGACAAAGTTTGCTTGGCAGAAGCCACAGGCTTAAATGAAGGCTCATAGTCACTGCCAAATTATGTCTAGAAGAAAGGAAGCTGAAGGAAGAAATGATCCAATCTTCTTCTTCCCTAACCTCTAATTCTTGCCAATGTTTCCTGAATACAGAAAACAACCAGAATATAGAAGACAAAGTTGGCCACTTTGAAGGTCAGCCTTCTGATTCAGTGTGTTATATCTACATGGAACAGAGAATATACAACCTGGGACATGAAAGAGGTAGCTGCATTGAGGCAATGAGAATAACAATCTCAATTGTTTGGAAATTCAAGTATGCATGAACATTGAAGGAGATGCAACGAGGCTGATGTGACTGGAACAAAGTGAATGGAAGGGGAATTGTTTTTGAATCTTCAAAAGACGTTATTGGGAGATTCATTAGTGTCCTCTTCTTTACCCTGTTCTATGTTCCATGAGTATCAGTTCTCATTAACGAAGCTCCCTCATGCAGCAGAGGGCCAGTGTCTTAGTTTGTTCTTCATTGCTGTGACAAAACACTCTGACCAGTACCAACTTGGGGAGGAAAGGGTTTATTTGTCTTACATCTCCCAGGTCGCATGCATTCATCAGGGAGCCCAAGGTAGGAACTCAGGGCAGGAACCTGGAGGCAGGAGCTGGAGCACAGGCCATGGAGGAACGCTGCTTACAGGCTTGCTCCCTTGGCCCCTGCTCAGCCTGCTTTCTTATGCAACACAGGCCCACCTGCCCAGGGGTGGCACCACCCACAGTGGGCTGGGCCCTCCCACATCACTCATCAAGAAGATGCCCTTCAGACATGGCCACAGGCCAGTTCAATAGAGGCAATTCCCCGACTGAGGCTCCCTCAACCCAGGTGTGTCAAGTTGACACTAAAGCTATCCAGCACAGCCAGGAACACAAAAGGTCACAAATGGCCAAAGCATAGAGGTCAAGTGTCTGCTGAATGCTGATCCTTGGACAGGACTCCTTTATTAAATTCACCCACCCAAGACTCAGGGACCATTGCAGATGAGGGGGTGGAAAGATTGTAAAAGCCAAGGAGGAGGACCATGACCATATGGAAACCGAATCCTACAAACTCCTTTGAACCTGCTAATATGATTCTATGGCAATGGTGTCAGCATACACAGGTCCATGCAAACTCAGGCAGACAAAAACCCAGCACAGAATTGGGAAAATGAATAGCAGACCCCAGTCTTATCTGAAGAAATACTGGCAACTGACTGCTGCTAGATGAAGAAGAGCTGATCTTCCTAAACAAGGGACTCTAAATAGGCTGACTAGACCTCAGTGGATGGACTTGACTGGGGAATGTCTGGGGACGCTGACTTGACACAGTGGGCCTTAACAGGGATGACAGAGTATATGGGCTCCAGTGGGGAGGAGGCTATGAGAGGGTGCTGGTGGGGACAGGAACATAAAGTTTATTAAGACTGAGATATTCTGTATGAAATACACAAAAAATCAATAGAACATATAAAAAAAGATGTTATTGGGACTGGGGCAATAGATCAATCAATAAAATGGGTGACTTGAAAGCATGAGGACCTGAGTTTGATCCCCACAACTCATGTAAAAATCTGGGAATGGTGGTATGTTTATAATCCCAGTGCCAAAGAGGAAGAGATGAGTGATCCCTGAGGCTGGTGGACCAGCTAGCCTAGACTACTTGGTGGTCTCATAGCAATGAGAGACTTTCTCTTAAAAGATAAGGTTGTTGGCGTCTAAGAAGCAACATCCAAGATTGTCCTCTGAGTCCTCTGACCTCCACACACATGTGCAGATAACTTCCCAGGTAGGTGCGCTTGTACATACACAAACATATACATATAAATACATATGCACACCTAGTAGCATTGAGTAATAACTATTTATCACATGATGATGAATCCACCCATTACTACTTCAAGTGTTACAAATATTAGAGTCATTCCCTTGTGGGAATGGTGCATCAACGCATTTTTCTCAACAGTCCATTTAAAATTGCTCTGTGTAGGGTTAGGGCAAAGGAAGGGGAATGTTCTTAACTTTGACTAGGATGACCTCTCTGTGCTTAGCTCCAACTGAGCAGGAGGGCAGAGGATCAAGGAATGACAAGCAGGTCTCACCAATTCACTATGTAGCCTAGAGGCCTGCGATTTTTATTTTCCTTCCTCTCATAGCTCCATGTTCCCAACATCTCTTGCCTGCTACTTTCTGGTGAAAACACAGCGGGAGTAATTATTACCTTAGTTTCCATTCTGGTCCCTTCCTCTTTTTTTGACCAGATATTTCTCATTCCCAAGAAACGCACAGGGAAGCTTGACCCAATTCTGTATCAGTGGCTGTTTAAATGTGTTTTTTTTTCCTTTGCATATACAACTATTTCCTATACATGTGCGCATTTTACCTTTTGGTAGGCAGCAAGCTGCTCAAGGAAGAGGTAATGTTTGCTACAGGCTAGTCTCTAACCCTGCGTTTCGTGCCAGTCTAGAAGCCATTGGCTTCGTAATAGGAAGTGACATGTTTTGGATGCATTTCTGAGGAAGTCAGTATCAGTAGGCTGAACATGGAGTGATTGTGAAATGATTTGTGATGGAGGTTGAGATTAAGCTGCACTGTGGAAGACAAATAGGATTCTGATAGATAAAGGGGAGGAAAGGGAATGTTTTCAGCTAGTGAGATAGAATAGCTGGAGCAAAGGTTTGGAAATGGGGAGGATTGTGATTTATTGAAAGAAAACTGAGACTGGAGCATAGCCATACACTAATGAGAACTAGGAGATGCAGTTGGAGGAGCCTGTTGATGGTTTCTACTCCCTTCCATGTAAAGACTGGAGCTGAGACTTGACTAGGGCTAAACTGGTGATAGCTTACTATGGCAGCATGTAGTAAATGGAAATCCAAGATGAACTCAGTGTAGGAGAGAAACAAAAACAGAAGGTGGTATACTTAAAGTGGGCAAACAAATGAACTTCTGTAGTAGAGGCTCCATAGATACTATATAAAGGGACCTCTGCTCTTATGGGAAAGAAAGAGATCCAGTCTTAAAGTAAAACAGAGGAAGGCAAGAGGAAATGGGCAAGGCGAGGGAATGGAGGATTGGATTGAGGGCATCTATTTGGAAGGGTACATAGGAGGCAGGACTAAGAGAGGTCTCTGAAGCTGTGATGCCAGTTTCCTTTCATGAAGGGCTAGGGCTTCGTTAACTGCATTTTTCATTGACTGAATACACAAGGAAATCAATTAAAGGGGAAGTTTATCTGGCTCATGGATCCAGAGGATTCAGTTCACAGTCACTTGGCTTTGTTGCTTCTGGGCCCATGTGTAGAGAGGCAGAACATCATGATAGGGAATATATGGTAGAGTGAAGTAACTCACTTCATGGTGAAGGGGAGTCAGGGATATAGACAGAATGGGGCCAGGGACAAGATATACTGCAAAGAAATGCTACTGGTGGTCTATTTCCTCTAATCGAGCTTTAATGGCCCATTTAGCTATGAATTAATCAATGGATTATTCCCTTGATAAAGTTCCTAGCTTTCTCTTGATCTAATCCAGCTAGGGACCAAACCTTCAACACATGAGCCATTGGAGCTATTTTATATGCAAACCATATGAACGGTGGGAACCTTGCACATGAGTCATAAACAAATTACTCTTAAGGACTCTTAGACTTGACTCTATGCTTTTTGTCTGGACAGCCCTCAGTCATGAATCACTTGTGCTCATTCCCGCATCAAACAGGTCACTCTGGGGTCACAGAGTACTAATTCCAAAATGCTCCATTAGAGATGGAGATTTTTTAAAGTATTTTTTTATTTTTTAAAAATTTAATAACCACATGATTAGAAGAATCATTTCATTACAGCTTTAACATATTCAGTAACACATTCTAGAGCAAGGATACATCTCTTTCAAAGGAAGCTGTAAATTTTTAGGTTCACAGTTGAATTAATACAGTCATACTCATACTCAATATGAACACTGTAAGACAGAAAACTGAATGACTTTTTGCTCTTTAAAGAAGATCTCCATTTCATTTTAAGATATGCTGTTTCCTACATTTTTAATGCTACTAACGCTTAGATATTTGCACATGCGTCTTTAATCTCTGTATATCTGATTATTACTGGTGTCAGTCAGTTACTTTCTGGGATCCTTGGCACATAAGCATGGATATAAATTCATCAGGTAGATTTCAATAGTAATGTTTTTCATATCTACTAATTTACATGAAACAAATTTTTATGTTTCTTCCTTAAATATAACTCATTTTTAAAATTTATTATTTTTTATGTATTTTATACAGAACATCCCAAACAGTCTTATTCATCTTTATACCTGCATCCCAAATGGCATGTTCCCATAGCCTATTATAGAATATTGAACTCAGTATAAGCCCTGTAAGACATAAAATTGAATGAGTTTTTAACCTTTAAAAAAGATCTCCATTTCATTTTAGAATATATTGTTCCTTGCAGAAAGACTCACTGTTTTTGCTACTAACACTGAGATGTTGGTGCATGTGTCTCTCATCTGTATGTATCTGATTATTACTAGTCATAATTGGTTGTACTTGGATCCTTGGAGCCTGTGTATGTCTATAAAGTCATTGTGATTTCTGCGAAGAACTTTTAGGAACCTGGAAAAGTGAATCATATCTACCATGGAAATAAATCTTACTCAAACTCCTTCTAGGCCTTCTCACTAGTTGTCCCTGAATGATTGTCCTCTTCCTAGAAACGGTCTCATTTTCCTTTCTCCTGATGCCTCTGTAAATTCTAACTATAGCCCCAAACAATCAAGTATTGCCATCTATGACCATGACCTGCCCAGCAAGTCCAGAGTGGGAAAAAAGGGTTCTCTGTATTTGCTGCAAGTAGGTTCCCTGGAGGATATCATTGATCAAGTCCAAGTGCCTTCCAAGGATGTGCATCCTAGAAACCAAGGCTCTTTGTAAGACGAAAATCTTTATTTACTTCCACCCTGGTTTCTCTAGATGGTGCATCCAGAATTTGCTAAACACATACTGAAATGTGAGAAGATGAGTGTGCCAGCCCCACAGAAGGCTGGAGGGCAAGTTAATACAAAGGAAGCATCAAACAGTGAAATGGAGAAAAGATGGCTACCATGTTTGAGCTGGAAGAAAGAAGGATGTGGAGAGTAGAGTGCCAGACTGAGCCTGTGAGAATGGAAAGATCAGAGCTACTGAGTAAGTGTCTAACATGAGGCAGAGTCCTAGACTAGATGGAGCCTCAGAGGAGCTGCAGGAAGAGCCATGGGGAGGGGGGTCCTCCTATCCTCTGTGTTCAGGGTGGACCATACAGTATCCTTGTAAATCCATACATTTCAAAATGTCTAAGAGTGATGGACTGAGCAGGCCCTCTGAGTTGGAGAAGCACAGTCCTATAGAAATAATGCTAAGAAGGGAGAAAAATTAAAGGAGGGAAAATAGCTATTTTCTGGATGAAGAATAAAGCTAAACACCTCATAGGCATTCCAGAAAGGAAAAGCTAAATACAACCTACAGCTTTAAGCAATATTCAGTTTCTGCTAGGCAGGTCCTTCCTTCTGGTTTTCAATTAAAAGAAAACATTTAAAGAGCATTTTGTCATTCCGGGTTCCTAAATTGGCAATGGAGGTGATTAAGACAAAACATTTTGATCGGATGTGGTTTGCAAAGGGCTTTAAAATCATTACCTCCAGATCCTGCTTCTTTGGCACGTACCAGTGCCAACCAAGAAAGCTCAGCAGACCTTTTAATCATGACACCTTTGTGGTTGTTTGTTTCATTGCTTTTTAATGAACTTGTTCTTATATTTAACACTGGTGAAGGGGTGTTGGTCATATCTACCCAGTTCTCTGGAACAGAAAGCAAGTATTTCAGGTGCTGGCTGTCTAATGCAGCTCAGTCTCTAGAAGTGTGACATAAATCTTTGCCGGGCCAAATATATATCTGTATTGATATGCCTGGGTGCTCACTATTTCTGACATCTACAATGCTCTGTGTTCACTGGATGTCCACAAAAAGCTGGTTTATATCTCTTAGTCACTAAGACACTTATTGATGTCCATTCTAATACCACAGACATTTGAACAATGGAAGCAGCTGATCTTTAGTGAGGTTTCAGACAGAGGCAGGGATTCTGTAATGAATGTCCTGCTTCTGTCATTCTGGTGTTTCTATGGTTCAGAGGACAGGATTTTTAACTCACAGGTCAGTTGAGCCCTTTTGTCACTTTAAGGGTCGGTAAAATTCCATGTCCTTGTGGGGGTTCTAGAACCTCAGTAACAGTGTTATGCTTGTCAGAACTCTGCTGAAGTGCTTACCTATTGGTTATAAAGTAGTGTCAGAAACTAGTCCACATTTTTCCCCTTCTGTACTTCCGTGGAATACTGCCCATGTAAGCAAACACGTGTTCCATCTTGTCATTTTGTCCCTCCCTGCTACTTGCTGTACAGGCAGTTTCTTTCTCTTGGAATGCTTACTCTTCCTCTTCTTTTGGAAAATTTTTAGGGTCTTTTAAGACCCATTCCATCGTTCTCCATAGAACCTGCCCTAACCCCACTCATCAGTTAGGGACATTTTTTCACTATTTCCTTTTGCACACTGGACAGACTCTGCCACATGCCTGACTGAGTTTGTTTTGTTGTTTGTTATCTGCCTTTCATTTCCTTAAGAAAATGGACTTAATATCCATCCTGTGTCCTGAGTTCCCATGTTAGTAATGGGCAAACACTGGGCTTCACTGGATTCTTGTTGGATGAATGAATCCTTGCATCATGTTGACATTGTGATTTGGCTTAAAGGACCAAATTTCTCTGATTTGCTATGATCTACAAAAGACTTTAATGGTGCACTGTAAAAGTTATGTCATTCCATTTGGGGAAAAATATTTCTTCCCACTTGCCAAAATTGTTATCCACTTTGCAGATAATTTTCCTGAAGTTCAGCTGGAAGAAAGGGTTTCTCTGTGTCAAATTCTTGAAGGACTTCTGAAAGGTCAGAGGGTTGAAGGGAGAAGGCCAGTGAACAATGTGCTAGGAAGTAGATAAGGCTCTCACAGAAGAGCTGATTGTATGAATAGAGGAAGGTGATTAGCCTCTTTCAATACCCTCAAAGAAACTCAAAGGCTTTTAAGGAATATAATATAGCAATGATTCCCATGGATGGGAAATTTATGGAATACTTGTTTCTAATCTCCCATCCCATCCCCTATGGCAGACAATAAATGATGAGCTCTTCTCCACTGAACCATCTGAGGAGAAGCCTTGTCAAGCTAGGGTTTCGGACAGCCATTGTCCATCTGACTCACTATCCAAGTGTTTAGACTCTGTGCTGGCCACCACGAAGTTTACAAAAATCGAAAACATATCTCATCTTCTAGATTTCTAGTTTGCTTTCTTGTTCTCATCACATGTCTACTCTATGCTCAGGGGCTTTACAGACTCTCCTGTGTAAGGTATTCTTATACCTTTCAATGTGTAAGGTCTTTTCCAACCTTTCTTGTTCTGTTATGAATATCCACTGTCTGTCCTTAGAGAAGAATGTTGTCTCTGTGAATCCTGGTCCTCTCTTCTCTTTTGAACTTTTTGTCAAGGCACTTTAACCTCACTGCCACCTTGTAAGGCAGCTGTTATGATTACATTTAACATAATCGGAGCAGGAAAGGTTGAGAGTTAGTATAAGCAAATCTGCCTGATTTAGGACCTAAAATATTTTGGCTCTATGTTTGGAGACAGGCAGGAGAGAAAGGAACCAATTGAAATAGACACCGTACTTACATATGGACAAAAATAAGACAAAACAAAACATCAAACCATGTTCTATCAATTTAAACTAATTAAACAAAATCCCCCAAAACACAACAAAACCTTTTAGCCTGGTTCCTTTGTAGCCATCTATTATCATGAGACTCTAGGGGATTTTCCTGGTAGTTTCTTCTTTCACCCACTGCCACTGAGCCAAGGCTTTCTGTTCTTTGTAGCTAGTCAATAATCAGTTTTTCCTTTTCAAAGACACAGTTTGGCCAAGGAATGAAGGCATGCATGTTTGCTAACAAAGGGACTCTTCTGCCTCAACCATGTAGAAATGAAGGTTCTGTGAAATACATAAAGTCACTGTGGCAATCTGTGACCCAAATGCCCCTGGCTCTTAATGAATCGGTGGTATTTCTTCTGAAGGTTTTTAGAATCAGCCTCTCATAATTTCCTCTGAAAGCTCCTTTTTGCCACTTTCTGGAGTCTTAAGTAGGTGATCAGGGCAATAATGGCTTCAAGAGCTGACTGGAGCTTGGCACGATGAGCCAACACTGGGTTCAGGACTCTGCTCAGTATCAAGGGCCTCATAGATCAGTTTTCCATTAGTGCTGCATTGGTCACTTTTCTACTGCTGTGATGGAAACACTATGTCCATGGGAACTTACTAAAGGAAGAGTTTATTTAGCTTATAGATCCAAAGGGGCAAAGAGTCCATCTCGGTGGGGAGGCATGGTGGCAAAGGTGCCTGGATAAGAACAGAAGCTAAGCCCTTACATCTTCAAGCAGGCACAGGAAGCAAAGAATGACTAGAGATCTAGCAAGGCTTAAGAACTCTCTAAGCCCGACTTTAGTGATGTGCTTCCTCCAGCATGGCCACACCTTCTAAGCTCTCCAAAAACAATGCCACCAAATGGGGACAACATGTCCAAATACTTGCAGCCTATGGGGGACATTCTCATTCAAACCACCACAAGTGTTATGGAGCATTCATCACGTGGAAACAAGGTAGCCTCCTCAGCCACAGAAAATGTGTTCTGGGGGTGACACTGATAGAGGCTCTGGGCCCTTCATAGATAGTCTTTCTACTCCAAAACTGACCTAGAGTTTGTGAGATGGATGCAGCATTTGAGTCACCTCTAAATAATATGTGTGTGATGCCCCTTCTGTGATTCTGAGAAATGTCTTCTTATGCACTAATGAAACCGATGTGAAGTTGCTGACTACTGGTAGACTTTACAGAGCATGTTGCATAGTGTGTGATATGTGGCAAGAACTTTCTGTATATGATTTCTTCCAGTCCTTAATCACATTCTATGCAGGAGGCACATCTTTGTTTCCTCTTTGTTACATATGTTTGGGACATGAAGAGACTGTTTTAGAGCTCAGGCAGGATGATAACTTGCCTAGGGTCTTTTGGTTGAGAAGTTAAAAAGGAAGGATATATATCCAGGCCTATCTGATCCTAATTCATGCATTAAATCACATTTTTTTTTCTTTTTGACAAAGGACAATTGTGATGGTTAGTGTCAGTCAACAATTTGACAAAAATTAGAATCACCAGGAAGATGGGCTTCTGGGAATGTCTATGGAAGATTATCTTGATTAATTGGGTGGGTAAATGTGATTACTGTGGGTGGCCCTATTCCTTAGGTAGGGCATTCTGAACCATTTAAGAGTAGAATAACGGAACAAAGCACTAGCATACATGCATTCACTGCTCTATTCTCCTGACCTGGGACCTAATGTGACCAGCTATTTCACGTTCTTGGTGCTTCGACTTCTTCACCATGATGGACTATACCTTGGAACTGTGAGCTAAATTAAACCTTTTCTTCCTTAAGTTGTCTTTGTGATAGTGTTTCATCATAGCAGCAGGAAAGAAATTAAGACAGGAATTAATTCATTGTTGGCTATGTTAAACTGTAGGGAACTGTATAATGGGGACCAATACAGTTAAGAACTCTGCTTTCTGTACTGGAAAGAGATAAACCATTCCCAATCACCACAGTGCCAGTATGGGGGAACATTCTAGGGCTTCTTGGCATGTTTTGTCTCTTCATAAAAGAGAAGAAATCAATTGCTCAAAGATGGAATGATTGGGTGAATTAATTGCTTATTTTTGATTTTGTGTTTTCTGAAATGTCCCAAATGTGTCATTGATATTTTGGAGGCAGAATAGTGTGAAGATCCAGGCCATGATGTCAGACATGCACTGACAAGTAGCATAGTAGCAAAGGTTCTTTATTTCAGAGTGGGAATGATTACTGTGCATGGTTTATAAGGTAGAAATGATTATTATGTAGTCTAACAGATGAGGATTCCCCTACAGTGCCTGATTGGTTGAAATTTGTTAGTGAATATGTTATTATTTATATGGAATTTGAATGTATTCTTAAAAATTAGTGGCTAGGAAAATAATATGAGACTGAAAGATGACTAAGGGCCCTTTTCTAAGTTTCGATATTTCTCATTTTAAACTTGGTATTTATGTAGGTTTTTCACAACAGAGATGCATTTATAGATTACTACAGGACCCAAATGTCATGTCAAAATTATAGAATTTCAAAAATAAGTTTCCTTAAGGAATAAAAAGGGATGTTCCCAGTGTGTTTTATAATCTCAACTCATTCCTTCTTGGGTATGTGAGGGGAAATGAGTTCCATGTATAGATGAGTTGGGAAGCCATTTGGTTAAGAATCAGTTGCTTATTTCACTTTGTCTTTTTAATAGCTGACCTCAGTTCTATATGAAAATAAAAAATGAAGATGTGGCATTATTTATGTACTTAGTAGCAATGGGAGAATCTTCATGATGTGCTATATTTTGAGCAGTCCTGAATTTTGTGTTTCTTGAAACTTTTGACGTGTGGGGGATTTGAATGGTCATTGTCTTGGTATAAGACAATTTACAGTGTCTCTTATATATCTCTAGAAACATATGTACAAAGGTTTCCTGGGAATGAATTGGCTCTTTCAGAATGACTTTAGGATGATACATGTGTAAGTGAATCAGACAGATATTGATTAAATGTCCTCCTGACACAAAACAAATTGACCGGATGTGTAAAGGGTTTTGCCAAACACCAGCACTTGATATCCCCTAATGACATTCGCTTGCTGATTTCCAGCTAAAAGTTGAAAAGTGGAAATTTTGATTGGAATTGTTTTAGCAGAACAAGGCAGAACTCAAGAAGTCAGTTTGAGGCTAGAAGTTTCTAGACTTCTACTTCACATTCATGTAATAGTGTAAGAAAAAAATGCAAAACAAAAAGGGACATTTAGAGAAACTGAACTATAGATACTGATTTCTCTCAGGTCTGGTAAAAATAACATAAGGCTGTGTTAATGCCAAGAGCAGAGATAAATCAAACTCTGTTCAGATGAATTGGAGAGGGAGGTCTGGCTCTCTGTAAACCGAGTAAATCCAAAACCAATTGTTTATGTCATGGGGTTACGGGCTGTGGAACCTTTCCTGTCCTAAGCATAGCATCTTTCTGTGTGGTTATAGGGATCATGGGTCTCACTGTAGATACTTCCGTTCATCTGAATATAAGACATTTTTCAAACTCTTTTGCTTACTTGTAGCAAATTGAGGAAATGCCAAACAGGGGTGGTAACTTCCCTGTATTAAATCTCTGGAACTCCTATCAACTGTGTGATCCGTTCAGTGTGAGTGATAAACAGCATTTGAGAATCTCATGGATTTTGTGATTGGATTCTTGCTTGATCAGGGGAAGAATGGAGAGAAGCCAGTGGAAGTTGCTCTGAGTGGGGAGGGGATGACTTGGCTTGTCACTTTCTGCTTGACTCTGGCAGGAGCTGGGACAGCTCTTGATTTGTGGAAGAGTACTGTATTTATGAAAGTCTTTGGAGATTGAGTAAATTTTTGGAACATGTTTTCAGGTGTGAGACTCAACACTACCTGCTTGGATAAATATTCATTATTACCTTTAAGTTGTATCCAATCATATTGCTGAAACTTCTGTTAACCAGAAACATCCAACTTGGTAACAGAGGTCTAAGAACTTTATGAATAACTCCTGCATTTTCCACTGGAATCTTCCTTAGATTGACCAAGGAATGCTAATTAGATATTTACATCAAGGATGGAAGGCACTTAGTTGATGAGGAATGCTTGCTTATGAGGTAAATTTCCAGTTCTGTTTTGTTTTTTTAATGGGTAGAGGCCATGTCCAAGTCCTCTAGAGACAAAGCTGGTTCTTCAGGGTTCTGGAAAGAATCTCCAGCCTGTTCTTCAGGATTTCTACTACTCAGCAGCATTTGAAGTTTCTGGCATTGTTAATATACTCTTAAAATATCCTGATCTTTTACCCATAGGCTAAGACTGCTCTCAGCTTTGGTTAGAGAAGCATTTTTTTTTTTTTTTTTTTTTTTTTTTTTTTTTTACTGTGGAGAACAGCTAATGCAGAGACTCATAATTGGTCACAGTGCTGAGAATGTGACTGTGGAGTGTTCGCCCCTAAACAAGTGGCCAATATCACTCCCTCCAAGGTCTAGAGAACATGGCAGAGGGAGTGGTTGGAAAGATTATAAGATCAAGAGGTAAGAAGAGAGCTCTAAATGCTCTCTACCACACATGGCCTGTCTGTTGCTATCAAGAACATGCAATACGTGTGGCTGCTCACACAAGACCTGTGTACACAAAAGACAAGTGGGAAGGGGACGAGCAGGAAAGAAGAAAGAGGTCAGCAGGAGTGAGACGGGGACAAGAGAAGTTAAATGGGGAGTGAATCTGCTCATATTACTGTGTATAAATGTAAAATAAATTGTAAACTGTAAAATAAATCTTGACTTGGGTGTCTCTAATATTGAGTTAATCATGAACTTCTTGAATTCTGGCTCCAGCACCGGAGTAAATATTCTTGACACCTATTAATTTGAGAAAGATAAATATTTTGTTATCACATATCAGCCCCTGAGGAATTGATAGTACCCTTCCTTATCCCATGCCAACAAACTTACTAGGTGACCCAATCTGAACATAACTAGAAAATAGGTGAATTTTCTTTCAATGTATCTAACCTGGGAGACTGTCATATATTATAAACTTGCCTAGTGATCTCTGAGGAAGTATAGAAAAGTCTGAAACCTGGATAAAGATCATTGGATTCAAACAGTGACTGACCACCCTAATCACCATGCTATGCTGGCAGGGAGAAAACATATGGTCACGGCAAAAAGTAAACAAGCACAGGTCAAGTGGCAGTGCGGTACATGTAAGAAACTTTGTTCTTATTCCAAAATGCAACTATCTTAGGTGAGGACAGAACCTTTTGGCTGTCTACCATGGCTGAGCCTGTGCTGCTCTTTGCTGAGGGAAACAAGCTGGAAGAAACACCCAAGAAACTTTGTCATTTTTCCGCTGTCAAGCTTCAGGGAGATTTCAATGTATCCCTGATAGGATGGGCGAGTTCTGATGCTGAGAACAGATTGTACTAGGACATGGAGGTGAGGGTATGTTGCCCAGGGAATAGCTTATTTAGAGGATAATTCCCTCAGTGTTTTCCTTTTGAGGTATCTGGTCAAGTAGAAGTTTTTCTTCTATAGCTTTCTTGGATGGTTGCTGGATGGCAAAGTTGTAGTAATGCTATTTATTTAACTTCTATATTCAATTTTATCTTCTATTCCTTTTTCTTATTTCCTTGTCTGTTTTCCAGTTTGTAAACTGAAAGTAAAAGCAGAGTAATGCTAGAGCCACAAATCCCCATGTGACACATACAGAACTGGTCAGAAGTGCATGCCAATAGTGTCAGCCTGCCTTCTATATACCTATCCTTATACTGGTCCATAGACTAGCACAGCTTTTCATTAGAGAAGTTTCTTTATGCAATGGATGGCAGTTACTAAAAGACTGTAAACTGGTCAAAAAGTGCAGAAAAGAAGTAACTGAGGAGTCTTCAGTCCTAAAAGGGACCTCTCCATCATGTCCCCAAGGCTCAGGAAACAGTGGAAGAGGGCACAGAAAGATTGTAAGAACCAGAAGTTGGGGAAGATTATTGAGAAATAACATCTCCTGGACATGGCAATTCTGTTGTACTCATAAACTCACAGGAGCTGTGGTTGCTAGCACAAAATCAAGCCAGTCAACACCCCAGAATGGAGGACAAAGGGGCTCAAGAGGCTCCACACTTAGCTGAAGATCTATTGGCAGTTGATGGTCACCTGAAAATTGAGTCTTTAGTGGTGTGGCCCATGGTAGGTTTCCCCTGCTCCAACAGAGTACACCCATGTACATATGGGCACTAACTGGACTTGGTAGATTATAGAACAAAAGGAAGACATGAAATTGGATTAGGGGTGTGTGTATGGGTGTCCAGGAAGAGTTGGAAGGGTGATGGATATGATCATGCATGAAATTATCAAAGAATAAAAAAATAAAAGAAATGCCATGCTAAGAACATGTAATCCTTTATAAAGCTGCTTCAGGGTCAATGCTAAAACATACTGTACACAGTTCACATTTAGTTATCTCCAAGTAGTCAATGACTGAAATGCCCATTTTTTTTATCAAATTCATGAAATACATCATGGAACTTATGATGCTCTGGTACAGGAGCGGGCTGGTTTACTGTCCCAACTTCCCCTCCAACAAGTTGTGTGATCAGGAGTGAGTTACCTTCTTTTACTCTGAGTGAAATGAACATCCTCATAACTACTCATACAGTAGACATGCTTGATAAATAAAGTGGCATGTGTTAGGACTAGTACTTCACGTAGAATCAGTGTTGCTTGTATTAAACAAGTGATTAGCAAATGCATACTGTATACAAGACTTGAGAGTAGGCATAAAACTAATTTAGAGGGCTTTCAAAGTTTGTCTTGAAAATTTAGAAGGTTTTTGTTGCTACTCTTTTATTTTATTTTATGTGTATAAGTGTATTGCCTGCACGTATGTGAGTGCACCTGTGTCATGCAATGCCTGTTGAAGTCAGAAGAGAGCATTGGATCCCTGGAACTGAGTCATAACTGGTGGCTGTTAACCACCATGTGGGTGCTGGGACTTGAACTCTGGTCCTCTGCAAGAGCAGCCAGTTCTCTTAACCACTGAGCCATCTCTCTACCCTTTGTTGCTGTCCTTCACTTCTTCAGTTAGTGAAGCGGAAAGCCAGAGAAAGGTTTTTTCAAATGTATATCAAATTCAAGCTAAATCTGTGAACAGAGAGAGTCTTGTTGCTGTCCTTCACTTCTTCAGTTAGTGAAGCAGAAAGCCAGAGAAAAGTTTTTTCAAATGTATATCAAATTCAAGCTAAATCTGTGAACAGAGAGAGTTCTATGTGAGCAATTTCTCCTACATCTGTGAAAGTTTTGGGTTCATTGAAGATTCCTTGGATGCCCTTCCAAATGACTAACTTTGGTGTCACAATTACCAATTACTGTTTATTTCTGGTGGCATGAAGCTCCACAGCAACTCCCATCCCAAGGTGCATCTGTTTCCTTCTTCTCTGTACTCGTCTGTTCTTTTCCCAGAGATGCATTAAGATGATACTTTTTGCAAAATTGAACTTGTGATAGATGATGCGGAGAGAGATGGGACACAACAAAATTAGGCTCATTTTTGGGTACATTCAACTACTAGCTGCTGCCCCAAATGGTAAATTATGTAAAATGACCGGGTACCCTGAAGAGTTGATGGATTTCCTCACTCAAATTGCTAGACAGTTGTTCAAGTGAAGATGATTTTCCTACTGTTAAAACTGTTCCTTTGGAGGGGTAATTGAAGCACCTTGGGAAGCTGCATCAACTACTTTTGGCCACTAAGCGAACTAGATTCTTGAACATTTATTTGACTGCAAAGTGGTGTCTTGATAAGAATAATTGGCAAAACTCTTTGTAGCGACGAAGGTCTGGGATATTTTTAAGAAGAAATGTTTTCACTATATTACTCCTTTGAAAATGAACATGCTCATTTGATAGGCTAATGCTGAGATTCTATCAGACAGCCTCAGAGGGTGGGCTCTGACCTCCATCAGTATAATGGCAGACTGCCAGAGGGTGCTGAGTTCTGGCCTCCCTCTGGCCTCTCTCTGACAGAGGGGCTGAGAAAGCAGGGCATTGCCCGAGAGCCCCTGGATCCTGCCTCCAGGTGGTGGTGAGCTTCCCCTAATTGCGCCGTACCCATCCACTTACCTGGGATTTCATGAGGCCCCTTCCAAGGCTCCAGGGCAGATCTGGCTTTGGTAGGCTAAAGCTGAGATCCTAGTAGACAATCTAAGAAGGTGGACTGCCTGAGAGTGCCCAGATCCTGCCTCCATGAGGTAAAGGAAGCCTGAGTGTACCTGACTGGAACCTGAATTGGGCTTCTGTGGGTACTCCTGAATAGCTGATCTGAAGCCATCAGTTCCCTCCAAATTAAACCTGAGAGAACCTGACTCTGTACCAATGAGCTTTACATAACCAATAAAGAAGGGATCTAGGGACCCAGATAATATAAACAGAAGCATACTTCAACTTAATTCTCATATCAGAATCATAAACAACACAGAAATTCACATGCCAAGATCACAACGAAAGAATAATAAAATGGAAAGCCAAAACACTATGTCCCCACGAAACTCCACCAATCCTGTAGAAGAGTTCAACAAGGAAAACCCCTTAGAGATATCCCAGGACACTGAGTTTAAAGAACAATCAGAAACATGATCAAGGAATTCAACAATTTTAAAGAACACATGAACAAACAAATCAAAGAGCTAAAAGAAGAAAGGGATAAACTTATGAATGAATTCACAAAAGAGATAGAAACATTGAAGAAAACTCAGGCAGACATGAAGAAGGAAGTGCAAATCTCAATAAGCCAACTTGAAACAACAGGGAAAAAAAGACTCACTGCTAGAATGAATGAAATAGAAAACAGAATATCAACACTGGAGGATAAATTTGAAGAATTGGACCACTCAAGCAAAGATTATGGAAAAATTAAAAAAAAAAACAGAAATGGAATATACAAGAGATGTGGGACACCATGAAAAGACCAAATCTACATATCATAGGAAGAAAGGAAGGAGATGAATTTCAGGTTAATGGTATTGACCAGAACTTAAACAGCATTGTAGAAGAGAATTTCCTGAAATTAAGGAAAGATATCCCCATACAAATACAGGAAGCACATAGAAAACCAAATAGACAGGATCAGAAAAGAAACTCCCCATGACATATCATAGAAAAAACACTAAATGTACAGAACAGAGAATACTGAAAGCAGCAAAAGAAAAGCAAGTCACATACAAAGGAAAGCCCATCAGAATTACAGTGGACTTATGAATGCAAACTATGAAAACCAGATGAGCCTGGACCAAGGTATTTCCAGTTCTACATGACAATAGATGTCAGCCCAGAATACTTTACCCAGCAAAAATGTCTATTATAGTTGATGGGGAAAGAAAAATCTTCCATAATGTGTAAAACCTGAAAGAATGCATATCCACAAAACCAGCCCTTCAAAGAATACTTGAAGCAATACAGAGAGTGGAGCGAGAAACAACTATACCCCAGAGGCAACAAAAGAAAATAAAAAAAGGTATAATCACAAACACAAGAAACAAAAAATTAGGTAGAGAAAACAAACAGCAATCAAAATGATGAAAATCAATACTCATATTTCAAAAATAACCTTAAATATCAGTGAACTGAACTCCCCAGCCAAAAGACACAGACTAAGTGAATGGATTAAGAAACATAATCCATCGCTTTGCTGTCTGCAAGAAACCCATGTCACCTTCAAGGACAGGCACTACCTTTAGGTTTTTACCTAAAGGATGGAAAAGAATACACCAAGCAAATGGCATTAAGAAACATGCAGGGTTACAATTCTAATATCTGACAAAATAGACTTCAAAATCAAACTAATCAGAAGAGATAAGAAGGTTCACTTCATTCTGATCAAAGGTACAGTTAACCAAGAAGATATTACAATCCTTATCTCTGGTGCACCCAAATGCACAAAAACAACACTACAGGACTTTAAGGCACAGATTAACCCCAACTCAGTAATAGTAGGGGACTTCAGACCCACTGTCTCCATTAGACAGGTCAGTTGGACAAAGAACAAACAGAGAGATGTCTGAATTAAATGATACCATACATCAAATGGACCTAACAGACATCTTTCAAATAGTCCACCCAAGCACCAAAGAATACACTTTCTACTCAGCACCCCATGGAAGTTTTTCAAAAATTGATCACATACACTGGGCCACAAAACAAACCTCAACAAAACCAAAAAAATTTGAAATAATCCCATGCATTCTATCAGACCACAATGCAATAAAGCTCAAAATCAACACTGGACAAAGCCCTAGTCATTACATGAACTTGTGGCGATTGAACAACACACTGCTAAACAACGAGTGGGTGAAAGGAGAAATTAAGAAAGAAATAAAAGAATTCCTGGAATTC
>NW_008328087.1:739574-761498 GCF_000622305.1 Nannospalax galili
ATCCAAGAAGAGTAACAAACTCAGAAATGAAAGAGAAGCATCATAACAGACATTAAAAAAATGCAGAACATTGGAATACTTTAAAAAACTTAATTTGATTTTCAAAAAATAAAATTAAATCTAAATGTAATTTTCATTAAACTTGAAAATCTAAAAGAAATGGATGAATTTCTAAATTTATGGAAATCACCAAAGTTTAATCAAGAAGAAATCAACAGCTTAAACAGACCCATAACATATAGGGAAGTTGAAATAGTAATACAAAGTCTCCCAACTTAAAAAAGCCCAGGCCCAGACGGATTTACAGCAGAATTCTACCAGCCATTTAAAGAAGACCTTCACCCAATACTACTTAGGTTATTCAAAAAGAAAGAAACAGAGGGATAACTCCCATATTCCTTCTATGAAGCCAGACTCACTCTAATACCCAAACCAGGTAAAGACACAACCAAAAGAGAAAACTATAGACCCATATCCTTAATGAACATAGTTGCAAAAATTCTTAACAAAATACTTGCAAACCACATACAGACACACATCAAAAAGATCATTCACCATTATCAAGTAGGCTTTATCCCAGAGATACAGGGCTGGTTCAATATAGGCAAGTCAATAAATGTCATTACTCATATAAATGGATCAAAGACAAAAACCACATTGTCATCTCAATAGATGCAGAAAAGTCTTTTGACAAAATTCACCATACATTTATGTTCAAAGACCTAGAGGGAACTGGACTGGAGGAACATACCTCAACATAGTTAAAGCTATACACAACCCATAGCCAACATCATTCTAAATGGAGAAAAATTGGAAGCATCCCCATTAAAATCAAGAACCAGACAAAGATGTCCACTATCTCCACTCCTTTTCAACATAGTGCTTGAAACTCTTGCTAGAGCAATAAGACAGGAGAAGGAAATTAAAGGAGTAGTAATTGGAAAAGAAGAGGTCAAACTATCATTTTTTGCATATGACATGATACTATACCTAACAGATCTGAAAAGTTCCACCAGAAAAGTCCTAGGACTGATCAACACTTTCAGTATAGTGGAAGGTTATGAAATCAATCTACAAAAATCAGTAGCCTTTCTATATACCAATAACAAGCAATTGGAGAAAGAATACAGGGAAATTCTCTCATACACAATTGCTGCAAAAAAAATATCTTGGAATAAACCTGACCAAAGAAAAGACACCAAAGATCTCTACAATGAAAATTTTAAATGGTTAAAGAAAGAGATTGAGGAAGACACCAGGAGATGGAAGGACCTCCCATGAACATGGATTGGAAGAATTAGTATTATGAAAATGACCACCCTACCAAGAGCAATATATAGTTTCAATGCAATCCCAATCAAAATCCCCATGATATACTTCACTGAATTAGAAAAAAACCATCCTTAAATTCATATGGAAGCACAAATACCTTGGATAGCCAAAGCAACCATGAGCACAAAGAGCAATGCTGGGGGGATTCCTATACCAGATCTCAAAGTATACTACAGAGCTATAGTCTTAAAAACAGCATGGTAATGGTGCAAAAATAGACACATAGATCAGTGGAACATCATTGAAGATGCAAACCTGAATACTCTCAATTTCAACCATGTTATATTTGACAAAGTTGCCAAGAACACACAAAGGAGGAATGATAGCATCTTCAGCAAATGTTGCTGGCAAAACTGGATCTCTACCTGTAGAAGAATTAAACTAGATCCTTATCCAGATGGCTCAGCAGTTAAGAACACTGGTTGTTCTTGCAGAAGACCCAGGTTTGAATCCAGCACCCACATGGCTGCTAACAACTGTCCGTAACTCCAGTCCTAGGGGATCCAACAGCCTCTTCTGACCTCTGTGGGCATTGCACCACACAGGTGCACTTAACTACATGCAGGCAATGAATGCATACACATAAAAAAAAAAATCAACTCCCAACGGATTAAAGACCTCAAGGTGAAACTGGAAACCGTGAACCTATTAGAAGAAAATATTGGCAGTAACTCACAGGATATAGGTGTAGGAAAGGATTTTCTAAATCAGACAGCAGTTGCTCAGGAATGGTCAGCAATCAACAAGTGGGACCTTATTAAACTAAAAAGCTCCCGTACAGCAAAAGACGCAATCAAAAAAGTGAAGAGAAAATCCACAGAATGGGAAAAAATCTTCACCATCTGACAGGGTTATAAATTCCAGAAAAATAAAGAACTCAAAAAACAGAGACTCGAGAAACCAAATGACCCAATTAAAAGATGGGCTAAAGATCTAAACAGAGAGTTTTCAAATGAAGAAATAAGGATGACTAAGAAACATCTCAAAAAGTGTTCAAAACGTTAGTAATTAGGCAAATGAAAATTAAAACCACCCTAAGGTATCACCTTACCGCAATTAGACTGTCTAGGATCAGGAGAACAGATGATACCAAATGCTCCGAGGATGTGGAGAAAGGGGAAAGCTCATTCACTGCTGGTGGGATTGCAAACTTGTGCAGCCTCTGTGGAAGGCAGTGCAGAGAACTCCTGGGGAATCCGAAGCCCTCTTCTGACCTCCGTGGCATTGCACGACATGGGTGCACTCACATACATGCAGGCAATACACTCATGCACATAAAAAAAATAATAAATAAAAAAATAAAATGTATTAAAAAAAACAACTAAAAATGAACCTGCCATATAATCCGGTTATACCACTCCTTGGCATATACCCAAAGAACTCATCCTATTGTAGAGACACTTGTACAACCATGTTTGTTGCTGCTCTTTTCACAGTAGCTAAGAGATGGAAGCAACTTAAGTGCTCCTTAACTGATGAGTGGTTAACAAAAAGGTGGTATATTTACACAATGGATTTCTTTCTATTCAGCAGTAAAGAAAGATGAAACAATGAAATTTGCAAATAAATGGATGAATCTAGAAACTGTTATACTAAGTGAAGTAACACAAACTCAATGTTCTCCCTCATATGTGGATCCTAGCACCAAATCCTTTTAAAATGTCCAGATGATGCTATACAGCAGTCCCTTCTGCATGAAATAACTACCATCATCACAACTTCAGCTGAGCCTGATCGCTAAACATCATCACAATTGGGCTTGTGGATGGTTGTGCTCATTCATTAATGGAGGGCCAAGCAAGGTCTTTGGACCTCACAGCATTATCCAGCCACTCTTCCTGGGCAACTGAATGTAATTTGACCCTAATCACTCCTGGATTTGGGGAGGGCTAAAGTATACCATCTAGGGAAGGCTAGGAAGAGAAGTCATGACCCATGCTGGGTAAAGTATTTCCAGTATGCATAACCTCAGGTCATACACCTCAGCAACCCCTCAGTTATCTTGCTAAGAAAGCTCAATACATTCGTTGGTTCCCCAGTAAAACTTTAATCAAACATTGGCTTGACACTAGAAACTTGAATGGGAATAAGTATTGCTTAGCATCCCTAGGAAAAGACATCTCCCAACAGATGGAAAATTTATTTGTTAATCCTATTGTGTCTCATAATTATTTTAAAAAAAGAAAATGAGAACGTAAAAGATGTTGAAAGGATATGAGAATGGAGATATTTTCCAAAATAGACCATAAAAATGAGAAAGCCTAAGCAAGTCATGAAGGTGTGTTTAGGTTTGCGTTGATATATAAAGGATGAGACAAAAATAATATACACATAATCTTAAAATGTCTATGGTCATAGTTTAGTCAACTAGTTTAAGGAAACATATATATAGTCAAAATTTATCTGAGAATATTTGGTTATTTTACCCAAGCCTTATCTACATAGCACATGATAATTAAGAGTACCAGACTGTGGAACTAACCTTATTGGATGTTTAAGAGCCATAGTTTGCAGCCTATACTAATGTGGTCAGAGGGACTTAAAGGACAGTTTTTGCTCCTTGCCCTCCAAAGTGGACTAAGTCCTAGGGGGCTATGGAACATCTCTCAAAATGTCCTGTAACTGTGGCGAGTCACCTGTCCTCTTGTTCAAGGAGGACATGTCGACCCCATGAGATGGGCTTGAACCAGTGTCCAGTCTACAAAGAAGAGGGTCAACTCAGAGGAAACTGCTCATTCATGCTTCCAAGTGAAGTCAGACATGGTTGAGCAGGACCTTTGACTTATCTTCACATAGATGGAACTGGTAAAAGAAAGGAGCCAGGAGCTCCTCCCAAGCCCATGTGACCCCTGAGGAACAGATCCTCAAACGACCTGAAGTGTAAAAATAAATTGATTTATTTGGGCCAACTGTATGGTCTTAAACACCCAAAAGGAAAGTATAACCAAAGAGTAAAGTCATCAGTATATTTCTTTATGAGTTCAAGGGATTATACTTCCCAGGCATTAGGCTTAAGTCTATATAAAAAGTTATTTAGACAATTATTTCTCATTGATGATATTGTAACCAGAAAGTGCTGCTCAGATGTAAGGCTTCAAAACTTGGTCTCCAGTACTGTGGTGCCCACCTGTAGCTAAGGGAGACAACTAGCTATTGTTCTGAAATAATGGATAAATTAGTTTTCTCCCCCTATCTAGAAGCCCTTGAGAGGGAACTGACACTGATTCTAACCACTCCAACAGCTATCAAAATACCTGAAAGCAAATCCTGAATCCATCACTCTAGAGTCCAGCCTTGCAGCCAAAGAAAAATGAGGAGGAACCCAATAGAGGGATGCTTTTGGAAGCTCCTGTTAAGATATTCCAATGGCCTCTCATACAAACATTTGAAAATTGCTCTGTTCTAACTTTTTTCTAGTTCCCTGTCTAGAACTTGTAATGCTAATTACTCTTGCCTTTACTTCTCCTTAACATCTCCTATTCACAATTCAAGGACTTTCTTTTCCTCCTTGAGATAAGAGTTGTGCAATTTGGGAGACTTTTAAATAGACCCACTGAAGGGGCACTCCAGTTGCGTCACCCTGCATCCCTGTTCAGCATGGAAGAAGCCAGAGTGGTATGCATCCCAATTCCCTAATGGCAATTTGAGTTACCTCTTCAGAGGATGGTGTGATAAGAATAGAAGGTAGGAATTCGCTAGGCAGTTAGGATAAAAAGACTCCAAAGAAAAGTAGTCAGTTTCTTGGCTAAAACTCACAATGTCCTTGGGCCTCTTAGTAACCTACTCTGTTCCAAAGGCCAAAAATTGTTGAAAATATTTGGGAGCTTTTATCTAATCCTTACAATATTTTTGGGTTACCTCTTCAGAAGGGTGAGTGTTAGAGTAGCTAAAAGCCCCATAAAAATAAATAAAAGAAGAAAAAAGAGTACTTGAAGTTATCAGAAAAAAGTGATGGGAAGATATGGGAAGATTTGGAGGGGAGGGAGTAGGCTTGACTTGATCAAAACACCTTATATGCATGTATGAAATTCTCAATAAATTATATATTTAAAAGAAATAAAATGAGCATATCTAAAAGATAAAACTTGTAGGTAAGGGAAAGCTTGAGGTACTACTAGCTGATCTTTAGAAGCGCCTGTTCAGGCTTGTGGATTTCAAAGATGACTTGTGAGCATTGACCCAGTGGTTATTCCCAAAAAGTTACCCTATTAGCAGTCATGGGGAGGTGAACAAGTTATTTTATAAGCATAAGGAAGCAAGGCCTTAGGAGAAGTACAGTGAAATCTGAATCAAGACAAGACAATCTGAGTGGTCTTTGGACCTAGCTGCTTCCCATTTTTTTTTTTTTGCTGTATTTTTTTATTTTATTATTTTACTTTAATTCATTTTCCCTCTTTGAGTCACAGTTCCATTATAAAACTTATAAAACTTATAGAAACTTAAAAAGTTTTATTATAAAACTTATAAAGCTTATAAAACTGGGAGTGACTTTGGCTTTACATTCTTGGCAAAACTGCCTGTTCCATCTCTTCTTTCATCCTCAGTAGGCATTGCTACTTCTAGATGTTTCTGTTGTGGTAAGGCATGATCGCTTATTCTCTGAATTTTGAAAAGTTGTGGATTTTGTAATAGCTGCCATCTGTTGAATAAAGAAAAAATCAAAAGCTTCTTTGATGAATCCTGAGAGCTACATTTCCCTAAAAGTATATGGATAAGTATTTAGAGTATAATAAATTACATTGGCTTAGGAAAGTGGCAGTAGTATCTTCTCTTGGGTCTATGACCTCTCTAGTCATGGGTATTTACCAGACATGGATTCCCTCCTATTGATCAGAACTTAAGTCCTGTTAGACATCTGTTGGTTGTTCCCAAGACAAAAGTGCCACTACTGCACCAATAGTGATATTTTGTGGGACTGGTCATTGTTAAAGTTCATAGACCTTACAGCTGGACAGAATTATTGATTCTTTTCTCTTGGAGGCTTGCATAGAACGTTCTGATACTAACAGAGTTAATCTTCAGGGAGGAATCTTCCAAGTGATCTTCAAGTCCAACTCTCAAAGTCACTTCTGTTCACCGGTCGACCACAATGTGGTGTGTGCATTACACAGTATAGGCGTGTGCAATGTGCTCAAGGAAGATCCTGTGAGATGCACTAGTGGAAAGGGGGTGAATCCTTTGTTCAAAATATCTTTTAAAAATATTTTGTTTGATGAGAGTTGAAATATGCGTTGGTTTTCTCTCTAACTCTTGTTCTACTATATTCCATGAGTCTTAGGTGTTGAGGTTTCGTTGGAGATGTGTCACTTAGGTTTGGGCGTTTCACAGACACTTATCTCTGTGTGTGACCAGTTGTGGAACTCTGTAATAGTCTCCATCTGTTACAAAAGAAACTTCTTGATGAGTGTACTTGTCTGTAAATATAAAGATCCGTATTTATCACATAGTGAGAAATTATATTTGATTAGTGATATGACAGCCTTGGGGTTTTCTCTAAGATCTATGACATCTCCAGACATGGGTATTTGACTATGTTTGCAGTATCACACATGAGTTCCCTCCCATTGAGTGGGCTTTAGGTCCAAATAGGTTACTGTTGATTACCCTCAAGATAAAAGTGTCACTACTGGCCCAATATAGTTTTCTGTACCAGTCATTGTTGTGGTTATCAGGCCTTAAAGCTGGAGTTTGACCATCAATTGATGTTCTGCCTTAGCAGCTTGCATAGTTTTCTCCAAAACTATGAGAGCTAGCCTTCAGGGAGGTGATTTCCAGGTCAGTTCCAGTGCCATTGCTCCAAGTCCTGTGTCTGAAGTATGTCTTGTCTTCAGCAATAGGGTCTTACCTTCAAATTCTGGGAGGCAATAAGGGATGAGGCAATAGCCTGTGTAATTTGGGGAGTCTCTTGCATGAAACAGAGGGCAATGAACCCAGGGCTCAGGGACCATTGTGGAAGAGGGGGCAGAAAGTTTGTAAGAGCTGGGAGGGGGCGCTGGAGGTGCATTACCATATGGCAGTAGAGTCTTACAGGCTCCTGGGACTTTGCTCATATGAACTTACAGCAATGGTGACAGCATACACAAGACCCATGCAAACTCAAGTAAACTAAAACCAGTATAAATCTGTGGAAAAGAGCAGTGTGCCCTAATCTTAGGTGAAGAAGTATTGAGCAGCTGATTACTACTGGGTGAGGAAAAGCTGATCTTAAAGGGAATGACTTTAGAGAGACTGACTAGACCCCAGTAGGTGAACTTGCACCGAGGAATGTCAGGGGACACTAACTGACTGGATAGACCTTAATACAAATGACAGAATGCATAAAATTAAGTGGCGGGGGGAGCTATAGGTGGATGCTGATGGGGTAAGGATATAAAGATGATTAAAATGTTGTGTGTGAAATACACAAAAGTTTAATAAAAATATAAATAAATAAAACTCTGTTAAAAATACCTTAACCCCTGCCCAAGATAGCTCCCTCTGTAAACATGCCTGCAGAAAGAATTTCCTTTCAGTGATCTTAGAGCAAGCAAACGCCTGTGCTAGTAATCACGTGGACCCTAAACCTACCATTGTAACAATGCTGAGGGATCTATAAAAGCTATGAAGGGGTTCAACTCAGGACTCCTGTTCTTTGGAAGGAAGCTCTGCTGGAGTCCTTTGGCATGAATAAATTTTCTTAATTTCTCTACATAAAAATATTTTTTTAGGTCTAGATCATTTATTCTTTTATAAAAGCAAGGTAACAAAATAATGTCTGGTGAAGACCCAGATAGAAAGCTTCAAAGGGTGCAAAAAGAATTGTTTTAGATTAGCATATCGATGCTGTTTTTTTCAAATAAAAAACTTATTGACAATTTTATACATGTATATATGGTGTTTTGATCAAATCCATGCCCACTCCCTCCCCTCCAACTCCTCCCATATTGCCCCATCACTTTTTTTCTGACAACTTGGTGTTCTCTTTCTTTTTCTCTTTCCCTCTTTTCCTTCCTTCCTCCTTCCTTCCTTCCTTCCTTCCTTCCTTCCTTCCTTCTCCCTTCCTCCCTCCCTCCCCCCGTCCTTTCTCCCTCCCCCCAAACTGTCTTCCAACTCCCAATCCTTTCCTCTTCTTTTTAAAATGATTTATTTATTTTTTTTAATGGCGCTTTTTGCTACTGTCACATTCCCCCCTCTAGAGAGGTAACCCTAAAATCTTTTAGGGATTAGATAAAAACTCCCAAATACTTTAGACATTGTTGGTCTTTGGAACGGATTATGTTGCTAAGAGGCCCAAGGACATTTTGACTTTTAGCCAAGAAACTGGCTACTTTTCTTTGGGGTCTTTTTATCCTAACTACCTAGCCAATTCCCAACTTCTATTCTTATCATACCATCCTCTGAAGAGGTTACCCAAATTGCCAATAGGGAATAGAGATTCAGAGAGCTATGGCTTCTTGCATGCTGAATAGGGATGCAGGGTGAGGCAATTGGAGTACCCCTTCAGTGGTCTTATCTACATAAAAGTATTTTATTTTTTTATTTTATGTGTATGAGTATTTGCCTGAATGTATGTATGTGTAGCATATGTTTAGTGCCCACATAGGCCAGAAGAGAGCACTGGCTGCCCTGGAACTTATAGACAGTTGTGAGCCACCATGTGGATGCTGGGAACTAAAATGGGTCCTCTGTAAGAGCAGTAAGTGTATTTAACACTGAGTCATCGCTCTAGTCCCAGCTTCGTATCTTTTTAGTTGGGTTATTTCAGTTTTCTGTGCCTCTTTCTACAGGCACAGGAGGATTGTGAGGTTTAGGGGACCATAGCTGAAGAAGGGGGTGGAAGGATTGTAAAAGTCAGAGGACCAAGAGTCTTGCTGCTAGACAGTGTGTTCTAAATATGACAGGGAATATGTACACTTGAAACCTCAACAATATGGTTGCCTATAAAAGTCCTGAATAATAACACCACAAGTTGGCATGTCAATGTGGATGTGGAAAACACTATAAAACTTTGAGAAATGATGAACACTTTCAGCAAAGTGGCAGAATACAGAATCCACTTAAAAAATCAGTAACCCTGTTGGGCATGGGGTGCACACCTTTAATCCCAGCAATTGGGAGGCAGAGGCAGGCAGATCTATGTGAGATTGAAGCCAACCTGGTCTACATAGTGAGTTCCAGGCTAACTGGGGTTACAGGGAGACCCTGTCTCAAAAAGACCCCCAAATAATCAGTAGTCCTTTTATGTACGAATAATAAATTGCTGAGAAGGAGATCATGAAAACACTCATATTCACAATAGCCTCCAAAAATAAAAGAAAATATCTTGAAATAAATGTAACTAAGGACATGAAAGCCCTCTGCAATGAAAACTTTAACTTTCTAAAGACACTATAAGATGAAAAGTCTCCCATGCTCATGGATTGGTAGAATTAATATTGTGAAAAATAGTCATCATACTAAAATCAATTTAGAGATTCAATGCAATCCCAACAAAATCTCCACGACATTCTTCACCGAAATAGAAAGAAAAATCCTAAAATTCATATGGAAGCACAAATGAACTCAGATAGCCAAAGCAATCCTGAGCAAGAAGAATACTGTTAGAGGGATTAGCATACCAGATTTCAAGCAAGATTGCAGAGCTATAATAATAAAAACAGCGTGGCACTGGCACAAAAACAAAACAAGACATGTAGCTTAAAGGAACAACATAATTTTACCATTTTTTAAAAATGAAAGCAAATTCACATGCTCATAGATGGATGTGCTTGCTTATTTTTATGCCATCAGTTAAATTTTGGTTAAATATTTGATAGTACAGGACACAGAGCATTGCCAAAAATTTTCTAAATTAATGAGTACTTTGATTTTATAATCATCAGTGTTGACAATTCCACTTCATATAAATGCATAGAATAGAGCAAAAAATGACTGAAGTGTGTTTAGGACCATTTTAGAAATTGCTGGGACTTCTGTCCTAATCTCAAGGCACAATTCATTCAATGATTTGTTATAAAACTCAGCTCAGCAACTCAAACAAAAATTTTTAAGACCAAACATTCTAATTCAACACAATCAAAGGATGTGCTGATTTGATACTTTCATGCTGAGGATGACCATGAGAAAATATTAAAACTCTTTCTTAATTAAAACATTTTCTTTTTTATTATTTTTCTTTTATTTATGTCTATGAGTGTATTGCCTGTATGTGTGTGAGTGTATCCATGTCGTGTAATGCCTGCAGAGGTCGGAAGAGGGCATTAATTTCCTGGAACTGAAGTTGTAGGTAGTTGTTAACCACCGTGTGGGTTCTGGGAAATGAACCTGGATCCTCTGCAAGAGGAGCCAGTGCTCTTAACCACTGGGCCATCTCTCCAGCCCCGTAAAACATTATGTTTCTATCAGATTAGAAAACTGTAGGTACAGTAGAGACACTGTAATATATAACATACCATAATCTCAAATCTGAGCTGAGGTATTCCACCAAGTCCTGTGGCACTGTGTGACATGATGGCATGTGTATGCGTACAAAATGGGCATGTTATATGTTCAGAACCAAGGCTGTAGTGAAGTTGTGAAGTACAACATGGGTAAACACAGACATGTCTCAGATTCATTAAACATTTGGTTTCATGTTAATTTTTTGTTGTTGCATTCTTAGAAACTTTTTACTACTGCCAAATATTTCATGACCCTGTATTTAGTTCAATGACCCCCTATGGGGCAGACACTCAGTGTTTAAGAAGCTGTGTCCTAGCATAGTTTACAGCCCTACGTTCAATCTCCAGGACCATAGAAACAAACAAAAACCCAGTCATCGTTTTGGGTAAAGTCTAGAGAACTTTTAACTCTATAGTTACATTTATTTCTATGCCTTTGATATTATTATAAATGATACTTTAAAATTCAATTTTCTGATGTTTTGAAACTGTTACACAAGGAACATTAATTTTCATTATTGATCTTGAATCCAGCAGCCTTGATAAATCCTTTAAGAACAATAGTTTGACACTGGGGTGAAGGCTCAGTTGGTAAACTGCTTGTTGTACAAACATGAGACCCTGAATTTGGGTCCCCAGTACACATATTAAAGCCAGCTGTGGCTGGGTTCTATAACCCCAGTACTGGGCAGAAGGAGCACAGTGAGAGGAGGGACAGCTTGCTCCCTGGGGCTTATCAGGCAGCTAGTCTAGCTGAAAAGATAAGCTTTATATTCAAAGAGATACCCTGTATCAAAAAATAAAGTGGTGCCTGGGATGGTGGCATACACCTTCAATCCCAGCACTGGGGAGGTAGAGGCAGGCAGATCTCTGTGAGTTCAAGGCCATCCTGGTCTACATAGCAAGTTCTAAGCCAGCTGGGGATACTGGAAGATCCTGTCTCAAAAAGAACAATAAATAAATGAATACAAAAATAGATAAATACATACATGCATAAGGTGGTGGGCTGGAGTGCTGGCTCAGTGGTTAAGAGCACTGGCTCTTTTTGCAGAAGACCCAGGTTTGAATGTCAGCACTCACATGATGGCTAACAACTTCCATAACTCCAGTTTCCAGGGGATCTGATGCCCTCTCTGTCCTCTGTGGGCATTGTACCATATGGGTATACTCACATATGTACATGTAATAACACTCATGCTCATAAATAGAAATAAATAAAAAAAAAGTTAGTAATCCATAGTGCAAGATACCTGATGTAGACTGGGCACAGGCATGGGTTAGCACATCCGCAAGCTTGGGTATCCACATGTACCACACAAGCAATGCAATTTTTAATGAGAATAGTAGCTTATATGTCATGTAAGGTTTTTTTCTTTATTTTACTTTTAATTATGTGTATGTGTGTCAGCATGGGGGTGTGCACGCGTAAGTGCAGGTGATTGAGGAGGAGGAGGAATGTAGGTTCCCTGGAGCTGGAGTTACCTGCAGTATTAAGCCTGCTGACATGGGTGCTTAGAATAGAATTTGGGTCCCCTGGAAAAGCAACAATTGCTCTTAACTGATGATCCATTTCTTCAGTCCCCCATTTTAGGTGTTATGCATGCGTATGTCATATGTAGATAATGATATTTCTTCTAGCTTTATAAACGTTGAATCTTCATTTTGCTTCTCTTGTATAGTACCTTGATGAACTTTGTGTATAATCTCAAAGATGAGGTCTCAATGGACATCGTTTTCTTGTTTTTCCACATTTCACTATTATTTCTGATATTGGATGTAGATTTTTATAGATATACATTAACAAATTAAATAATTTTCTTTTATTGCAATTCATGGAAAGCTTTTCTTCTCACATTATGAACAGTGACATTCATTTTATTAGGTACCTTTTCTGTCTTTGTTGAGAAGATTATATAGATTTTCTCCTTTATTCTGTTCATGTGTTGGCTTACGCTGATAGATTTTCCAATATTGTGATTCTTGTGTATTCCTGTGATGGATCTGAGATAATATACTTTCATATATTGCAGAATTCAATTTGCCCATATTTGTCTTCTTTTTTTATTAGATTTTTGTGAATTTTATTCAATGTTTTTATATTCTTCCCTCCCCCAACTCCTCCCAGGTCCATCCTCCTTCCATACCCACTCAACTTTGTATTCTCTCTCTTTAAAAAAAAACATGGAGTCCAATCTGTGCTGGCCATGTACTCTTGGGTGTGTGGCCATCCATTAGAGCATGGTCAGCCTGCCAGGGGCCACACCCTTAAAGAAAACTAACTCTAGTCCCAGTAGCTATCAGTTACCAATAGCTCCTCAGCTAGGGGTCAGACATTGTGCCTACCTCCTTGCTCCATGCTGGGATTTTGTCTGCTTGAGCTTTTGCAGGTCTTATGTATGCCATAACCACTGTGAGTTCATATGTGCACCTTTTGTCTCCAGAGAACAGTTTCCTTGTAGTCAACTTCAGCTTCTAACTCTTGCAGTCTTTCTGTCCTTTCTTCTACCATGATCCCTGAACCTTGAGAGGGGGAGGTATGATATAGGAGTCCCATTTATGGCTGAGCATTATGCAATCTTGTGTTCTCTACATGTTGATCAGTTATGGGTCTGTGTTAATTTCTACCTCCTGTAAAGACAAGCTCTCTGATGAGGATTGAGAGATGTACTGATCTATGGGTATAATCTTGTCACTATGAGTCAGTTTAATGCTATGTCCATTTAGCGGAATAATACAGTAGAGTCTCCCATAGGGCTTATGACTTGCTTAGCCAGAGGTTCTTGACCTAGATGATAGAAGCTGATTTGGGTTTCATCATATTGAGGGGACCTTAAATGCAATCTGAAATTAACCTAACACTGTAGAAACTTCCTAAAATAGGTACATAAACATATACAAAAGAGTTTAAATTTACTGTCCATAACAAGGTAACAATGCCCTTACTAGACACCACAGGCTAACAAATATAAAGTCCACTACCAGGAATGGGTTACCTCTTTTGGACTTGTTGGCCAGGGAGGTCTCATAGATGCCTAACTATTACAGGTTATTGCTAATGCTTTTGGCTACCCTCCATAACTTGATGATAAGACCCTATTGCTGAAAATACCACATGCTTCAGTCATAGAACTTGTAGAAGTCAAGTTGATATTTACCTGGAATCTTCATGCCTACTGGATAAATTTTTGTAGTGCTGGAAGGTACAGTGCATGCTATCAGAGAAAAAAAAGTAATCATCAGTCTTACTCAGTTGTGAACTTTTCAAGCTACAATAACAACTGGCCTGGCAAGACATGCCCATTGGTGCAATAGTGGCATGAATTTGTTTATGTATTTTAGATTTTCCCCCCTTGTTTGAGAATTTTGTACTTAAATACAATGTGTTTTGATCAAATCCCCTCCCCTCCAAATCCTCCTGTATCTCCAGTACCTTTCTCCTCCCCCAATTTATGTGCTCCTTTTTTTTCAAACCAACTGAATCTAATTACTGCCACCTGTGTATACAGGAGTGTAGGACCATCTAGACCATGGGTGGCTTCTCAGGGGCTACATCCCTGAAGAAAACTGATTCTCCCGAGAAGCCATTCACTGTCAATAGCTTCTCAGCTAATGGTGAAACTTCATGAGCCTCTCCTCCATGCGCTCTTGGATTTTGCCTGGCTTGAACGTCTGCAGGTCTTGTTTTGTGCCCATGTTTGTGAGAAATATTTGCCTATAATTTTCCTTTTATGTAATATTTTTGTCATGTCTGTAATCAGGATTTGTTTGGCCCAAGAAAACAAGCTGGAAAGAACTCCTCTATTTTTTAAAGTTTGTGTTCCATTGTCATTATTTCTTTTGTGACTATTTGGATTTATGCTGTTTAGTACCATAATTGCTTGTGCCTTTATTCTAAGAGATGCCTGTTTGTTCTGCCTGCAACTCCCCACTCAGGAGCTGTTTGCTCTTCTCTGCTGAGAGCCCAAACATATCTGCTTTAGATTCTTTTGGTATCTGAATGTTGCAGTCAGTGCTGGTTGGTTAGCTTTTGTAGGTGAACTCTGTGCACACTAAAAATTGTTATTGGAGGCTTTCTAACTTCTTCAGATACAATAGCAGATCTGGTGCAGTTTGTAACATCACTCTATTCTCTTAAAAATTAAACATTGAAAAAGTATTATTTAATTCAGACTTGGAAATGGTAAGACCTCCTCACAATGATCTAGTACTATTTCACATATTTATCTCTGTTTTCTTGGACACATTTTTGTTCTGACCAAGTTGAACTTGTTCTTAGCTATCTTCAAATTTTACCTTCTGGACCTTATTTGTTTTGTATAGACAACTGTTTTGCTTCCTGCAGATCAAGGCTCCAGGCCTATATTCTTGTTCTCAAATTCCAATTCAAATTAGAACTATTTGCACCCGTGATTAGAAACTTCTCACTTGAAAACACTTTCACATTTTTACTTAATGGGGAACTTTCCTTTTTGTAAAAAATAGATGAAATCCTGCCCAGTCCTATTTGTCTTCCCCAAATACTCCTGGGTGTGGGGCATCTCTTGGAGAGTGGTCGCCTACCAGAGGTCATCTACTTGGAGAAAACAGACTCTCCCTCTCCCAGCAACAGTCAATTTCCAATAGTTCCTTAACTAGGGGAGGGAGGTCATGACATCCTTCCCACTCCATGATGGGATCATTTTCTGACTTGAATTTGCATAGATCTTGTGCATGCTATCACAACAAAAGAGGGCATATTCCATTCCTGTGTTTAAAATTTTTTTTATATTCCTTGCTTGAGTGGTCCAGTTCTTCAAATTTATTGTTCAGTGTTGATATTCTGTTTCCCATTTGATTCATTCATTTCCTGTCATACTGAATTGGTTTATTGAGTTTTTCAATTCCATCTTTATTTCTGCCTGAGTTTTCTTCACTGTAACATTTCTATTTCTTTTGTGTATTCACTTTCCAAATCCTGAATTATCTTTGTCATTTTATGTAGTCTTGTATTTTTATTTTCTTGAACCTCAGTCAGTAGTTTTTTCCTATTCTCTTTGAGGCCTTTGAATTGTGTGTTCTTTAAAGTTGTTGAATTCTTTGATCATGTTTATGATTGTTCTTTTAAATTCTATGTCCTGGGGTTCTCTGGGTAGTTTTCATTGTAGAACATTTCTACAGGACTGATGGGATCAGGTCGGTACATATTATCTTCATTTTCCGTATTCTTTGTGTTCTTGCCTTGTGGCCTGGGCATATGGATTTCTTTTGTTGGTTGTAACTCTGATATGAAATTCTAGCTTGCCATTGTTGACTCAAAGACTGATTATTTTTTAGATGTTGTTGTGATTTCTGATAGGGTATGAATAGTTAATTGGTCTAAGCTTCAAGTTCTCCTTTTGGGCTTTTTATTTGGAGCGAGTAGATGATTCTAGGCTGGTGAGTCAGGAGCTCTCCTGCCCATGAAGGTGCCTAGGCCCAAGTACTGTTCTGGTGCTCTCAGGCAGTGGCAGCAGGAAGGGGCCTAGGCCCAAGGAATACTGATGGGGACAAAAGGGCCCTGGGCTGGTTTTGATTAGCTGGGCAGAGATTATGTGAGTCCTGGAGTGGTACAAATGGGGCTGGTCTCAAAGCAGGGGATGGTGACTCTGTGGGTAGGATCTCGGTAACTTACCCTGTTAGTCTGGCACTCTTTAGCAGTGGTGGCAGGAAGGGACCTAGGCCTAAGGAGAGCTTATAGGGACAGAAGGGCCCTGGGCTGGTTCTGATAAATATCTTTAAATTAATTGTATGTGTGTGTGCATACACACATTTGTGTATGTTTGTGTGTGGGGGGGTGGGGCATGTGGTCTGTATACATGCTTCATGAGGCCATATATGAATTCTAGAGGTCAATACCAGGATGTCTTCCTTAATCACTTCTTCACTTTATCTTTTTTTTTTTTTTTAAATCTTGGGAAAAGTAAGAGGCTCTTAGAGAACCTTTTTATTGTTGAATTGTGGGGAACTCCTAGGCTATTTAAGTACAAGTTAAACATGGGTAAGAAGAGTAAAGAGTCTGTGGTATCACACAGATTAAACATAAATCATCAATTATTCAGTCAGACACATGGGGATTTGTAAATAGAAATCTTGGCGCTTGCCAGAGCCACTGAAAGAGGTGCATATACTAGTAATGTTGGTAGAAAGTGGACTGTATTATCATAGGCATTATTTACCAGTGCACCGGCTGCTATGGAGAAACTAAAAGAAACAAGAGGATTTGTTAGGGAAAGAAGTCATAAAGATCTGGGAAAATGGGAGTGAATGGTGTTAAGGGCTTTGGGGGCAAGACAGGGAGCCTGGAAAGTATCTGAGCAGGACTGTGATACCTTCACCACTGTGTGGTGTTGAGGTTGAATGATGAGGGTCTTCCCCAAGGCTATGGTGGCATTAGGGATGCAAGGATGTTACACAGGAACCATAGTTCATGTTTCCAACTTTTAAAATAAGTAGTAAGTAGAATCATGAAGGAACATAATTGACTAGTAGTGGATAGGAATATAAATGGCCCTGTCTGAACCAACATGGGTAGGATAGTTTGGCCCAAAAGAAGACAACCAAGAAAGGCAGAAGAACCAGAACAGTTCTTTTGGAACGAAGTCCTCCTTAAGCTCATCCTGGGGTCGGGGGGTCTCATCTCATACAGACTTCACCTGATCTCACTGCCTGGTTCACTTATCTGTCATTGAGCTTTGATGTTTCTGCTGGTCAGTATCATGACTGTGCCTCTGCAGTTAGATTAGGAGTGCCTTGGCCACTTCTGTTCATGGTACAGCGATGGCTGCTGACAAGTCTTAGATTTGACATCGGTCTTGCTATGTACTCTGGTCACCTGTGTAGAAACCTTGGGCCCATCCATCTGTCTGGTTAACATTTCATGCTGATATTGACATCCCAACTGAATAGCTCTACATCATATTATTTGTCTTTTGGAGTCAGAATACAGTTGTGTAATTTTCTTTACTTTTTCTTCTTTCCTCAATCTAAAAAAATTCTATAATTACTTGAATAAATGCTATTGGTACAAAAGGCCCAGTCTGATTGGATAATCTATTTCTCACTGTTCAGCAGGATGGGAAGTCCATTGTGAAGGAGCTGGTACCTGGTGAGGGCCTTCTTGCTGTGTCATTTCTTGGTGAAAGTTCAGAGGATGAAAAGAGTTGAAGGAGAGGAGGAGCTGAATTTTTGAGACAAGGTTTCTCACTGAACCTGGAACTCACCATTTTAGTTTGGCCAGTGAGCCTTCGGGATCCTCTTGTTCCTGCCTCCCAGTGTGGGTTACAGATATGTGCCCCCACACCTGACTTTTTATATGGGTTCTTAGGATCTGAACTCAGGTCCTCAGGTTTGGGAAGCAAGCAGTCTACTTCCTGCCCCGAGCTATCTCCCTAACCCCTCCTCTGCCTTTTGTTACAGTGAATCCACTCACTCTCATTCCCTGTCTTCCTTCCCTCTCTTCTGTTTCTGGATGCTTCATTTCTCATTCTCAATAATAATATACCTCATGACAGAGTTTTATTTATTCGTCTGAACTCAGGTCCTCAGGTTTGGGAAGCAAGCAGTCTACTTCCTGCCCTGAGCTATCTCCCTAACCCCTCCTCTGCCTTTTGTTACAGTGAATCCACTCACTCTCATTCCCTGTCTTCCTTCCCTCTCTTCTGTTTCTGGATGCTTCATTTCTCATTCTCAATAATAATATACCTCATGACAGAGTTTTATTTATTGACATTAAATTTCTTCTTTGACAATTTCATACATATAAATTACGGATTCTGATTACTCACTCCCACCCTCTCCCATGTTTTGCCCACTCTCCTTACCTCCCTATCTAAAAGTCCCCTCCCCACCTTCATGACTTTTATTTTGTTTGATGATGTGCTAAATTTACCCAGAGTCACCTGTTTGACCATGGGTTTGGAGCTATCCAATGAAATCTAGCGATTTCACGACTGAAGACAATGACTCTCCTCTCCCAGAATCTGTCAGTAGCCAATAGCTCAGCAGGGAAGAGTAGGGCTCCATGATACCCTCCCCCCATTCCTTACTGACTGTTGATAGACCATGTCTCTTGCAGGCCCACTGCCTTGCAGGCCCAGTGCAGGCAATCACAGCTCAGTGAGTTCATGGATACAATGGCTGTGTCATGTCAGAAAATAGCATTTCAGAGCCAATCTCCTCATCTTCCAACGCTTACATTTTTTTTTCACTGCCTCTTCCACCATGTTCTGTCTGCCTTAAGGGAGTGGTATAAATGTCCTGCTTAAAGCTTGTCATCCTTATTCTCAGCATTTTGAGCAGCCATGAACTGCATTCACCATTCATTAAAAAGAGAAGCTTCTCTGATTAAGGCTGAAAATAGCATTGTCTATGGATATAAACATGAATGTTTAGAAGACAGTTTGACACCATGTCAATCTGGCTAAACAACTGTAGTAAATCCCCCTGTCTCCTTTCCAGGGCTAGACCTCTCCAGCCATGAATTCTTGACCAGGTTTACAGTACCAGGCTTGAATTCTCTCCCATGGAGCAGGACTCAAATCCAGAGAGACCATAGTTGTCCCCATACTGGTAATGCTGCTTTCATGGCTGTGGGCACATTTTGCATGGCAGTTTGGCATTAAATTTTGTGAGAGTCACAGCTGCATAAGATGGTGGATGCACTTTCTCCTTCAGCAGTCTGCACAGCACCCTCCAGTTCCACAGAAGCTAGTCTCAGGGAGGAAACCAGCTTACTTTCAGCTTAATTTCTCTACCTTGCAACCAAGTGAGTAGTTCTTCAGTAATGTTTTAATGATCCAGTTCTGGTGGGCAACCAGAAGGAATGGCAAGATCCTTAATGCTTTTGGAAACTCTGGAGCCTCTATGGCCAACAACTCATAAGGAACATTCCCACACCAGGCACTGGGATTTTGATTTAATAACCCATAGCTTCTAGGAACAACATTATCCAGCCATGCGGGACTTTTCCCTTCCAGCTCTTATTTTTTCAGACTTATATTGTTTGAATTGGCTTCCAAAACATAGGTTTCCATGTGTGTTTTTCATATAGCCTTCATTTTGGTTACCTTCCACACACCCATATCTCACAGTCCCCCATTCCCAACCCTAATTAAACCTTTCCAGCTCAGTGTTGTCCACTTCCATGTCATGTATGAGCTACTACCTCCTCTCACAAGATGCTCCCCGCAATGGTTGCTTTCTAGTATCCTGGATTTACTTATGTTCCAACTTAAAAACAGAAATATAAAATTTCTTTCTTTCTTCCTTTCTTTCTTCCTTTCTTTCTTTCTTTCTTTCTTTCTTTCTTTCTTTCTTTCTTTCTTTCTTTCTTTCTTTCTTTCTTTCTTTCTTTTTTTATCTTATTGAGACAGGGTCTCCCTATAAGCCCAGATGGCCTCACAATGTAGACCAGGTTGGCCTTGAATTCACAGAGATCTACCTTTCTCTGCCTCCCAAATGGTGGATGGAATTAAAGGTGTAGGCCACCACCCTGGCCAGAAATCTAAAATTTCAAAGCTTGGATCCATGTAAGAGAGAGAGCATGTGGCATTGGTCTTTCTGGGCTTGGTTATCTCCCTCAGTATAATTTTTCCAGTTTTATCCATTTACTTGAAAATGTAGTCTCATATTTATTTGTAGCTTAACAAAATTCCATTGTGTGCATGTACCACATTTTCATTATCCATACATCAGTGATGGACATTTACGATGATTCTATCTCCTAGATTTTGTGAATAGAGCAGCAATGAATATGGATGAAGAAGTATCTCTGAAGCAGGATACAGGGTCCTTAGGGTATATACCTATGAGCCATATAGCTGGGCCATGTGTACTTCCATTTCCAGCTTTTGGAGGAACCTCCACACTGGTTTTCGTGCTGGCTAAGGCAGTTTTAGACCCCCACAGTGAATAAGTGTTCCTCTTTCAACACATCTTCACCAGATTTTGTTGTTATTTGATTTTTTTTATGTATATTTTATTGAATTTTTGTGCATTTCATACAAAACATCTTAATCATTCTTATACCCCCTCTCCCATCTACACCTCTCTAAAAGCCCCCCCCACCAGATTTCATGCACTCTGTCATGTATGTTAAGGCCTATTGAGTCACATTATTGTACCCAAATGTCCCTCAGTGCAAGTTCATCCACAGAGATCTAGTTAGTCTATCTCTGAGTGTCTCCCCTAAAGAAGATGAACTCTCCCTCACCCAGGAGTAATCAGTTGTCAATAGTTCTCCTGCTAAGGTTGGGGCCCACTGCCCATTTGTTCAGTTCTATGCTGGGTTTTTTTCTAATTGAGTTTGCATGGATCTTGTGCATGCTGTCACCATTGCTGTAGGTTCATATGAGTAAGTTCCCAGAGGTCTGAAAGACTCTGTTTCCATATGGTTATGCATCCCCTCTCCTGGCTCTCACAGTCTTTCTGCCCCCTTTTCTGCAATGGTCTCTGAGCCCTGGGTGGGTGAAGTTCAACATAGGAGTCCTGTCTATAGACCCACACTCTTGCAGACTCTTATTATCTATATTTTGGCCATTTGTGGCCTTTTGTGTTCATCACCCTCTGTTGCATGAGGAAGCTTCATTATGAGAGGCGAGAGATGCATCATGTGATTTCTTGATGATAGTCATTCTAACTAGAGTGAGATATAATCTCTAAGTAATTTTATTTGTATTTCCTTGATGGCTAATGAGATTGAGAAGGTTTTAGAAAATAATGTTTTATTTATTATTTTATTTTTGTGTGTATAGACTTTGTTGCTTGCATGCATGTAAGCACACTCACGTTGTACAATGCCTACAGAGGTCAGAAGAGAGCGTTGGATCCCTGGAACTAGAATTTTAGTTGCCATGTCGGGGCTGGGACCCAAACCAGGTTCTCTGCAAGAGCAGCTAGTGCTCTTAATCACTGAACCATCTCTCCATCCCTGAGATTGATCAGTATTTAAAATGTTTATTAGCCATTGTATTTATTCTTTTGAAAACTCTGTTCAGATTTATGACCTATTAAAACATTTTTATTGCATTTTTAAGATTTTCATACAATATATTTTGATGGTGTTTAGATCTCCTCCCTTATCTACATCTCTCTCTGCTGCCTCACCCAACCACACACACACACACACACACACACACACACACACACACATACACAC
>NW_008328087.1:761547-812214 GCF_000622305.1 Nannospalax galili
CCATTTACTGGAGCTTGGTTCCCCTACCCAGAGGCACATCCTTGAAAGACTCTCCCTTTCAGCAGTTATCAGTTGACAATAGTTCCTTGGGTAGGCTTGGAGTTTCTTACCTACTTCCACATGTCTATAATAGCCCATTTTATTAAGTTGTTTGCTTTCTTGATGTTCCATTTTTTTAGTTCTTTGTGTAGTCTATATATTAATCTTCTTTCAGATACACAGTTGGAAAAGATTTTCTCCCATTCTGTCGGCTGCCTCTTCACTAGATCGGAAATATGTGCATGTATATAGTGCTCAAGATGTATCATTGGACAACAAATAGAACTCAGAATCAAAGATGTTAATAATAAAGTCAAGTTTTTATTTCCCATGTTACAAACATCCACTGGATTGAAGAGATCATTAATGGATAGAATCCCAATAACCATACTATAGCTAGAAGTTGTAAATAGCAGCTAAGTCAAAGAATGTTTTTCCTCAGTGCTCTGCGTGATTTTTTCTCATTGACCTACTCTCTCTTCTTGGAGCTGCTGTGTTAATAGAATTTATTTTCCAAATTAATGGTGGTTTCTTGTTGGAGGCCCATAAACTTTTGGATGTGTCTGTCTTGTGTCCTCAGTTAGACTGCATGTTCCTTACAGGTTCCGATGCCATAAGCGAACATGGGTATGCAAGGTACTGTACTTAGGTCTTTTAGAAAGATTAGCTCTTACAAAAATGCTAGAAGGCAAGTATATTTTATCGCCTTTGTTTTGGAAATGAGAAAAAGGAACCTCAAAGAATTTATTTGAGTTGCATAGCTGAGAAGTGCTAGGGATGGAAGTGCTGGGGTGGGAGTTTGAGAACAGCCCTTTTCAAAGCTTGGGCTGCCTTGCAAGTGAAATGGAACCACTGCCAAACCTTCAGAAATCCAGACTCTCAGGCTGTGATTTTGCATTCCCAGTATTATTTCCTCCAACTGATTTGCCTATCTCCTCTTTCAATCCAACTACACGTCTTCTGAAAAATATGCTGTGTATAGCATCCTCTCTTCTCTCTTGAGTTATTCATGTTCCCCATTCTCCATGGTGCTAGGTTCCTATCACCAGAGTGGTGGGTTACAGCTGGTTAACATGCTGCTGGTGATTAATGAATCTATGAATTAGTAGAAAGACAAGAAAGAGTGAAGAAGAATGTATGGAGGGAGAGGAAATGAGACATTGGTTGAATGGGGTAGAAAAGAAGAAAGAGAGTAGGAGGAAGAAAATCTGAGCATGACAGGTGGGACACAGAGAGAAAGAGAAAATCTTTATTGTGGGCCCATAATGTCAGTAAGTTCCCTGAACAACACAGGAGAATTAGCCTAGATCTTGTTCCTGAGGAATCTTTAGTCTGATTGTGAAAAGATGTGTACAAACAGAGCTTTCTTCCTATCTCCAGAGCTAGCAGGAGTTACACAGACAGGTGGCCTGGCACACTCTATATTAGCACTTAAAATCGAGAAGGCTCAGATCCAGGAAGGGAAATGTGCCTGCCTCGGGTCACACTCTCGACAAGGGACAATTTGCTTCTTTTTGAGTCTTTATGTCTTTTCTTTTTAATGCCTTCTAATACTGGCTAGGACTTTAGGCTGCTGTTGAAAAGGTGAGAATGACTATCCTTTCTAGACTTAGGAGGAACAACACTCAGTCTTGCACCATTTAGTTTGATATCAGCTGTGTATTTTTGTAGGTGTCCTTTAGTCTTTTATGGAGTTAAGAACGTTTTATTTTTATTCTTAGCTTGCTAAAAGTTTTGGGTTTTTTTTTGGGGGGGTGTCTAAATTTTAAATTTTATTTATATATTTATTTATTTATTTATTTATTTATTTATTTATTTTTGGTAGTTGTTTGCTTGCTTCTTTGTGCTAGGGATTGAAACATGGACCTCATGCATTGCATGGTAGGCAAATGCTCTACCACTGAACTACTTATACATTCTTAGCTATTGAATAAATGTGAAGTTTTCAATACTTTTATTTGTCTAATGATCAGTCACTCAAGCATGGCTGTGTGGCTTTGCATTTTTGTCTATTGATATTGAATTACATAGTTCAATTTTCAAATTTAAAATGACATATGCATTCCTGAAATAAATCTAATATTCATGGTTGTGATCTATCTTTTTTTGCATATAATGTTTAATTATATGCCAATGAACTATTTAGGTTTAGAATTTTGTTCTTCAAATGTTTCTAAGCTGTGAATTCTATTTCTTTAATAGCTACAGAACAATTTGGATTTTATACGTATTATAATTTTAGTTTTTATTCTTAAGTTTTTCATTTATTTTATTTTATGTGTATTAGTGTTTTGTGTGCATGTATATAAGTGCACCTGTGTTGTTCAATGCCTGTGGAGGCCCCCAAAGGGTCTCAGAGTCCTTGAACTAGAATTATGGATGGTTGCTAACCATTATGTGGGTGTTGGGAACCTGACTCAGGTCCTTTGAAAACGCAACCAATGCTCTTAACGGTTGAGCCATCTCTCTAACCCCAGCTTATATATTTTTCTCTTGAGTGATTTTTGAGTTTGTGACTTTTAAGGATTCGTTCATTTCATTAAAGTTTCCAAATGTGAGTGTACAGAATTTGTAATATTCCCTTATCCTTCTAATATTTGTGGCATCTGTTCTGATATCATGTTTTCATGCCTTATGTTATAATTTGCATCCTCTCTCTTTTTTTCTTTGTCAGTGTGCTTAATTTATTACATTTTATGGATCTTTTCAAGGAAACAGTTTTTCTTTTGCTTTTCTTTTTTAGCTTATTAATATCTGCTCCTATTTTTGTTATTCTCCTCTTGCTTTCTTATTTTATTTTTAATATTTTTGAGAATTTCATACATAAGTATTGTCCTTGCATCATTTATACCTCTCCCAGTCCTCCCTTTAAATCCTCTCATAGAATGGAATCCTCCTATTCCCTCTCGATTCTTTGTCTTCTCCTTTCATTATTATTGTTACATATATACATGTGTTTCTATACATAGTCTGTTTACTGGTGCTTGTGTGTATATGTGTTTAGGGCTGACCACTTGGAATTAGATGATCAATTAGAGATAAACTCCCTGGAGAAAACTGAGTCTCCCTCCCTTAGCATTCATTGATTGTCTATAGCTCTTCATCTGGAGGTGAGACCCCATGAGGTTTCTCCCATTCACACTGACTTGGGAACTGTTTTTATTTATTTATTTATTTATTTATTTATTTATCTTTATTTTATGTGTATGCCCTGTAGCCCCAGCTGGCCTGGAACTTGCTATGTAGACCAGACTGAAGTTCCGGTGCTTGGATTTGAACCCAGGTCTTCTGCAAGAACAACCAGTGTTCTTAACTGCTGAGCCATCTCGCCAGCCCAGGAACTAGTTTTTATCATGATGCAGATCTTCTTAGGCTATCAGACTGTGGTGATTTCATTGTTGTAGGTCTCCCTATAATGCCTAGAATACATTTGTTATTTCTTAGGGTGGAAACTTTGTCAATAACTATCAGCACTTAATATTGTATTCTCTAAACAGTATTTTCTTATGTTTCACAGATTTTTATGTATTTTCCCTTAGTGTACAGTATTTTGCCCTTGATACTTTTTCTTTGAATCATACATTGTTAAGAAGTGTGTTAATTTGTGAATCTAGGGTTTTCCAGTTATCCAAAATGATAAACAAAAGTTTATGATATCTAGTTTAATTCCATTATGACCAGAGCATATACTTTGTGTGATTTTAAATGTTTTAAGAGTCTTGAGGTTCTTCTTATCACTTCAGTATGTAGTCTGTCATGGTGAACCTTTTAAGCTTAGAAAGAATCCACATTTAATTATGCACTTGAAAATATGTTTACAATTATGTTTGGCTGATTAGTGGTGTTATTAAGTTCTTTTCCCTTGTCAGTTGCCTTTCTGCTTTTTCTGTTGTTTACTGAGAGGGGGTGTTGAGCATCTATACCTGTATTTGTAGATTTGTTTATTTTTAATATTAGTTGATCAGGTTTTGGTTCATATAGCTTGAAATTTTGACTTTAGGTGCATGTATATTAGAATTGTCATGACTTCTTACATTTGTCATTTTGTACTTCCTATTTATCTCCATTAATTTTTTTCTTACACTGATGTTTACTTTGTCAGAAAGTAATCCAATTAGCCCAACACTTCTTTGTGTAATACTTTTCTATTTACACGAATCTCTTCTGTGCCTTTATCTAAAAAGTGGGGTTATAGGAAAAGCATATAAATGGGTTTTGGGGATTTTTTGATTCAGTAGTTTATCTTTTTAATGGGTATGTCTAGGCCATTTTCATTTAATGCAATCATTATTATGTTTATATTTCAATTTTCTTTTTTAATATTTATTTTTTCTGTTCATCTTTTTCTGTCTTTTGTCCTCTTTTCACTTTCCCTCTTTCTTTTTAAGTATTTAAATATTTTTTAGGGTTTCATGTTAATGCATCCATTGGGATTTTTGACTTTATTGCTTTGTGCAGTTTTATATTCTCCTTTATAAATTTTTGTGTTTCTTTGTATTGTTTTATTTTCCTTCAGTGAATATGCATTATTTATACAATGCAGAAAGTCAAGAACAAGAATATAAAAGAGAAACCTTAGAGGCAGAGAAATAACATTTCTGTCATCAAGTAAGCTGGACCCACTCCATGTGCCCCTTCACAGATTGTTTAGAGTTTGGTGAGGGCTCTAAGCTATCTGTGTAAAGGTTATAGGGACAGCAGATAAGGAGGATGATAGAGTCAGGATCAGGCATAGGAAGGAGACTGGTTTTCCTGAGTTGAGCAGGAACTGAACCTAGGTAGAAAAGTGACAGGGAATAGAACAACAACAACAACAAAATCAGTGGAGTAAGACACACAGAAAACATACCAGTTCTTATCCAACATCCTAAGAAGCACTAGGTACCCTGTCAAATGTTTACAAGTTGTCTTTTGGTTAAAGAAAAAAGACATTTGACCAAACAGCTTTAGCAAACTGTAGCCTCATTTGGGGTCACCAAAATAAATATCGTCATAACAGACTTATGCTATGGACTGAATATTTATGTCCCTCTAAATTTCTATGGTGAAAGCTATTCTACTGTAAATGTATTTGGAGGTGAGGCCTGCCAACCTGCCAACCATGGAAAAATAATATGTTTATAACTATGGAAAGGGACAAGTTTAGTGCATATAAAATTCTCATTGCTGTGGTCCAGTGGCTTGAATGCTATGGCTTGCCAAGCATGTAGCAGGGTGAAGTGGGAGAGAGGATAGAGTGTCAGGAAGGAGATTGCACTTCCCAGAATCAAGGCTGTTCTGGATTAACTGACAGACTCCCATTATTTCCCTCCACATCGGTCTACCCTAAGCCTATCATCTCTCAACTTCCTCCCAGGCTGTTTTGTTGCTCTTTGATGTGACTTTGGGTTGTGGGTGGGGAATGATGACTTTAGCCTCTTCTTCTCCTCAAAAGTTGTTCTAGTATTGGGTCCTGTGAACAGCACTCTTTGCCCTTGGCCTGTTGTTCTATTGAAACCTATGTCCACCTACCCACTAAGTGGCCTCAGCTTCATTCAATGGCTTAGTCTCCCATGGAGATCCCTGTAGAATAGAGTGAAGGCTGTATAAAACACAGGGCTGGAGAGATGGCACTGGCTGCTCTTGCAGAGGACCTAGGTTCTATTACAGCACCTACATGATAGCTAACAGCCATCCATAATTCCAGTTCCAAGGGATCTTAAGCCCTTTCTGGCCTCCATGGGCATTGTACACATGTGGTGCACTTACATACATGCAGTCAATGCACTCATACACATAAAACAAAAATATAAATAAAATATAAAAAAGGAACATGTGAACAGCCTCTGAGTATTGCTATACCTACCCAGGAGTTGTTTTATCTTTCCTGTCCTCTGAAAAACTGAGGTGTTACAGGAAACGAACTCAGCAGAGATCATCTCTTTTTGGAGGAATATCATCTTCTCTGCATTCAGCTCTTGCTTTGCAGTGATCAGCTACTGGGATGACGCATTAAACTAGCACCCCATACACCATAGGAATTCTTGAAGGAAAATCAGTCTGACAAATGACTGAACGAACTGACCATTCCCCCACCCTACCCTGCCTCCCCACTCCAGAACACCACCCTAGCTCTGAACACAGGGTCCCTAACAAAAGACATCCGGTTTCTTATCAGCTTCCTTGCAGATCTGGTTCCTTATCAAACACCTTGCAGAAGATACCTAGTTCCCCTATTAGAACTCCCCATGTCTCCTTCCCAGAACCCAGGAAGGAGCAGGACACCACCCAGGAAGGCACACCCCACCTTCTGGGATTCTAGAAAGGTGTGACCCCCTTTCTTGGACTTTCTGGGTCCACCTATAAATCCTAGACCTCTCCCAATCCTGTTGCCCCAACCTCCATTCCAAGGGAAGGTTGTGTGGCCCTTGTATCTAATAAAGCTATCTGTATCTGTGGAGGTTGGATTCGATTTTTACTTCTTTATCACATTGAATTCTTTATCACATCCTGAATTCTAACAGTTCTGATCTTCAGTTTTATAATATCCCCACATACCTTAAAGAAGCATAAAAGACCATGGTGATATAATCTTTTCCATAAATAATATTTTAAAATTATAGTAAACATATAGAATTGAGAATTTGCATTCTAAAATACAATTACATATTTTTTTAGTTTGAGAATTATATCAGTTTAGTTATTACAGTACTTTATTTTGAAATTTATCACTATTGCGGTAATGTGACATTCACTCCTTTTTCACATTCTCCAAACTATACAAAGTTTTTCAATGTAATTGTGCTATTTTTTTTTAAAGAAAGCAGTACTAACACCATTGCTGTAGGTTCATATGAACAAGGTCCTAGTAGCTTATAGGACTCTGTTTCCATATAGTCATGCATCTCCTCCTTGGTTCTTGCAATCTTTCCATCCTCTCTTACCCAGTAGTCCCTGAGCCCTTGGGCAGGTGAAGTTAATATAAGAGTGCTGTCCAAGGAGCATCATTTTGTAGATTCTTAATCTCTATGCTTTGGCCATTTGTGTGTTCCTGGCCCTTTGTTGCATGAGGGAGCTTTGTTAATGAGACTTGAGATATCCATTACTGCCTTCTTTAACCCTTGTTCTATGTTCCACGAACCATAGGTATAGAAAGCAATCGTGTCAGCATGCACAAGACCCATGCAAACTCAAGTAGACAAAACACTAGTATAGAATTGGGGAAATGGACAGCAGTCCGCAATCTTAGCTGAAGAAATATTGGCAACTGATTACTGCTGGGTGAAGAAGAGCTGATCTTCCTAAAGCAAGGGACTCTAGATAGACTGACTAGATCTCAGTAAATGAACTTGCACAGAGGAACATCTGGGGACACTAACTGGACACAATAGACCTAACACAAATGACAGAATATATGAATTCCAGTTGGAGGGCTATGGGAGGGTGCCAATTGGGAAGGGGATATAAAGATGATTAAGATTGGCTGAGCTGTTCTGTATGAAATACACAAAAATTCAATAAATTTTTTTTTAAAGAGGAAGCAATACTAATAAAAAATTAAAGTTTAAAAAAAGGGCTGGAGAGAAGGCTTATTAGTTAAGAGCACTGGCTGCTCTTGCAGAGGACCCGGGTTCAATTTCCAGCACCCACATGGTGGCTATGAACTGTATGTAACTCTAGTTCCAGGGAATCTGACACCCTCTTCTGACCTCGGCAGCCATTGCATGACATGGGTGTACTTACATGCAAGCGATATACTCATACACATAAAATGACAATAATAAATAAAATATTAAAAAAGAATACTGTGAGGTAGTGTATCTCTCAGGTAAAGGAGCTGTTTGTGCATCAATGGAGCAACAACAGGTGCTTCTCAGGCCTAGTGGGAAGGCATGCAGTCTATGCTTTGAGGCTCTTCATTAGCCTTACTGGGAGTATCTGGCTTTTGATGTTTCCTGAGAACAAGTAAGGAGATGATTGGGCGTGACTGAGAACAGAGCTGGAGAAGCACTTAGATTTTGCTGTTGTTTGGTATTCATATATTGTAACCATGTCTTCCGCTAGGAGCTCGGAGTCCTGGGCCATACATTCCGTACTGCTGTGCTCATTAAATTGTGAGCATAGTGTCAAAGGACCAAGAATCTTTATAGAACCTTAAGAATGCTTGAAACCTGTGAGAATTATTTATTCCAAAGTGAGAAATACTACACAAATAATAAAAACAATGACTATATATGTAATGCAGCAACAACTCAAAATTTCATTAAACTCTTGTATATTTGCATAACATTTTGTAGGTAAAATTATATTCATTGTCAGATGATGGTATGTTGTAATATTTTTAATATTCCTTGGAGTAGAAAGTGTAAAAATAAGAGCTTCTTTTTCTTTAAATTTTTGTTAAACCTTGTTTTTCAGAATAAAAACTCTTTAGAGTTAAGGGAATTGCTACTCTAAATATAAATGCTAGAAGCAAGCTGTCTGGTCAGTAAGGTAGACTAACAACTGTAAACTGATTTTGATGACTTAACACAATAAAACCTTGTTTTTCTTTCTCAGAGTAGCACAGCACAGGAATTCCTTGTTGAAGTGTTCTTCTGGGTAGCTTATTTTGCATGACAATTAGGGGTCCCAGACCCTGTCTGTTAGTGGCTCTCCCTCCTCTGGATCCTTGGGTTTCTCCTTGGAAGGGAAAGAAGGCATGGAAAAGCAACAGAGGGAGTTCAGAAGTCAGAATTAGAAGAGAAGTAAATCATTCCATCATGCTTTATAAACTTAGACTGTGTCCCTAGCCCCTCCTAACGTGAAATGGAGAGTTGGCAGTTCAGCCTTGCGTCCAGGCGGAAAAAGGAACAGTGGTGATGCACACACAGCAGTCTCTGCCTCGGTGTTTGTCAGCCTCAGCCACTGTAGGTTATCCTCTGGTGTCCTGTGTGTTCTAGCTGCATGAGGAAGGGTTGAGTTCCTTCTTTGATGAGGTGCTTTGATGTTGAGGAAGAGAAGAGATCGTATTACCTTGACTTCCTACTCAGCCCTTCTGCTGGACTTGCGTGAGTGCTATGTCCAGCTTGTCCTAGTTAGCTTCCAAGGGCAGTTTTCTGATGGTTCTCCATTGCTGTCTGCTTCTCATGCTCACAATTCAGGGCTTATTTTAGAGGAATAAACTCCTCCATAACCGTCCAAAGGACCAGGCAAATCAGCTCTGTGGTGGACTTTGGAGTTTTGGTGGTTCATAGCATGCAAGTTTAGAGAATTAATCAATGCTTATAAATACCAACCTAGGTTTCAATGTAGACAACAGCCTTGGGAACAAGGATTAATCTCTTTGCCTTTCGATTATTTTCTTTGTAAAATAGATACTGTAGTATCTACCCTATGAATTTTTTGGAGACAACTTATTTCTAAAGACTTGATGTAAATGATTAAATGAGATAATACAAGTGGAATGTTTAGCATGGTACTTAGTACACAGTCAGTGTACAAGTAGCCAGATATTATCTCTTACAAATCATATCTACTTGGTAACACTGAGGTTCCTTCTGTGTAAGATGTGGAATCTGAGTTCAGATGACTTAAGTAGGAAGGGGTATCTTGAGGAGATAATCAAATATAGAAGTACAAATACCTCAGGATCTGACTCTTACATAGAATCTAACAAAGATGAGCTCCTGGAGGCAGGCCATGGGTTGATGGTTACTGGAAACTGAGAGGAAGGGGCAGGATTGGAGAGATGCTCATCAGAAGATATAAAATTTCAATTTGGAAGAATAAGTTCAAGGGATCTATTATACCATATGGTGATTATAGTTAATAATAATAATTATGTACTTGAAAATCATAAGAGAGGAGATTTTAAGTGTTCTCATCACACAGGTCAAAAAGAATCCAATAAATAAATAAATAAACAAATAAATAAATAAATAAATAAATGAGGTAATGGATCTGTTAGTAAGATTTAATCATTCTATTATGTACATATACATCAAAATATGTTGTACAGCATAAGTATACATAATTAAACATTTTTATTATTTGAGAATTTCATATACTGTATATTGCTCCCCTCCCCAACTCATCCCATACTTCCTTAGCTACACAACTTTGTGTACCTTCTTTCCCCATTGAGTTCAACTTCTTTTGCCCACATACTCTTGGGTATGGAACCTGCCTAGAGTATGGTTGACTTGCCCGGGTTCATATCCTTAAAGAAGACTGACTCTTCCTCTCCCAACAGTTATCAAGTGCCAATGGCTTCTCAGGTATGAGTGGGACTTCCTGTCCACCTCCCCTGCTTCATGCTGCGACTCTGTCTGACTTGAGCTTGTGTAAGTTTTGTGCATGTTGACACAGTTGCCCAGAGTATACATGATTTTTATTTGTTGATTAGAGAAGTAAAAAGCCATGGCAAGTAAATTCGAATTGAAAACCTCCTTCCTTTCATTGTGGTAAGTAGGGGGCACTTTTATTTTGTCAAGAAAAAGTATCATTAAAATTACTTTACCAAGCAGAGGGCTTAAATAGGAGAGGGCTTCATGGGACCCTACCCTTCCCTGAACTATTGGCTACTGGTAGATTCTGGGAGGGGAGGAATCATTTTCTTTAGTTGTGTATCCACTGATGAGCCTACCAAGCCCTAATGGATAATTTCTAAATCCATGGTCACATAGGCAGCTCTTGTTAAACTCAGTAGGTCACAAAATAGAACAAAAAAACATGAATATGGGAAGGGGATTTGTAGGGAGGAGGGAGTGTGCTCAGGGTTAGCGGGGAGATGAGAAAGGATGGGGGTTAGAGTAATTAGAATGCCTTATATTCATGCATGAAGTTGTCAAAGAACAAAACAAGCAAATAAACAAAGCTTAAATAGAGACTGGGGAGTTAACTCATTGGATAAAGTACTTGGCACACAAGCTTGAAGACTGGAGTTTGGATTCCTAGCTTCCGCATAAAAGATGGGCAGGCATAATACTATGTCTGTTCAGCAGGGTAATAGTAGTAAGGTTTTCCCCTTTGGCCTGTGACCTATATTAAACTTACTCCTAAGACTTATTGTAATACCCACATGTTAGTGTATCTCTCAACTCTAATCAGAGAAGCTTCTTCTTACAGAAGATGGCAATGAACACAGAGACCCATAACTAGTCAATGTGTAAAGAACATGAGTCTGTGAAGTGCTCAACCCTAAATGAGACACCTGTGCCATACCCTTTCCTCTCAAGGTTCAGGGATCACTGTGGATGAGGGGGAAGAAAGATTAAGAGCCAGAGCTGGTGGACGAGTGAAACAGGGCAGTTGCACATACGAATCCAAAGCATTGTGATAGCATGCACATGACCTACTCAAGCCCAAGCCAGAGAAAAGCCCAACATGAAGGAGGGAGGTGAGCAAAAGACCCATAGCTGAGGAACTGTTGGCAATTGATAGCTGCTGGAAGGGGAAGATTCAGTTTTCTTTAAAAATGTGAGGCCACGTAGATTGACTAGGCTCTGGGAGATGGGCCAACACCCAAGACCATTTGGGGAATACAAATTAGACTTGATAAACCTTTAAAACAACATTAGAGGTCGTAAAGTGAGGGGGGGTAGGGAGTAGTAGTGGATCTGGGAGGAGATGGGGGAGGGGATCTGAATATGCTTAAAATACATTATGTGAAATTCTCAATCAACAAAACATTTTATTTTTAAAAAAACGAGTGGCCACCTATAATCCTGTCATACTCCCTCAAAGACTCTACCTCAATAAATAAAGTGTAGAATTATTGAAGAAAAGACACTGGACATCAACTTCAGGCCTCTACAAACATGCCCATATGTACACATGTACCTGCACATGTGTGCTCCATACACAGGTGAACATGCATATCCACACACATACCACACAAACCTCCACATACAAAGAAAGAGTTTAAATGAAAAAGATATGAGTATTTCACAAATTTCCAAAAGGCATGATGCTGAATTGGTCTGTATGCTATACAGCTACAGACAGTGCTCCAAATCACACCCCAGAGCTGTTTCTATGACGATGGCATCACCATCGTCTCCTCCTATGCTAGGCCACCATGATTTTCACACACAACACTTTGACAGAATGCTGAATGGTGATCTTACAGCAGCAGGTCCCCTGTGGGGCATCTGGACACTGAAACACTGACTTCATAGCCACGCCCAGTCAGCGAGTTGGATTCTGAGTAGTCCCAGCTACACCATGTCACTAATTCAAAGTTGAGGACATTGATATTATATATTCTAATAGGTCTATGCCTAAGAGGCAGAGGAATTTGGGAAAGCAAGTTATGGACATTTTCAGATTTTGTGGAAGATGCTCCTTCCCAGGCCTAGGCATCTGGTCACGCTTTGCCAGTCCAGATTCTGAAACCTTAGTCTCCCTCTAAGCTGTGGTCTTCGGGCTTTGAAGAGTCTTCTACAGCAGCAATGCCTGAGCACAATAATTACGACTGCTGTGTCAGACACTTTGCATGCATTCACCTTCTTGTTTCATCCCACTTTCCAGAGGAGAAAGCCAAGGTTCCCAGAAGTTAACTGGGATCCTTCTGATTAAAGGATGGTAGCGTCAACTTAGTATTTCTCCCCTTTTATTCCTAGAAAGCATCTAAAAGAGACAAGGAGAGTGAGGAAATGCCACTTTTATTTTTGGTGAAGCTCAAAGATAGCTGCTTCTCTCTTTTTACCAGAGCCGGGAAGTTAAGCCTTGAAAAGCTCACAGAGGAACCTGGGGAAAGAAAGGATTATGCAGGCAGTGAATATGGCCCCAGCCATCTCTTCACATGACCCTTCACCCACAAACTGGTCTAGGAAAGTCCTTTTGCCTTCATCCATGAACAGTGAGAATAAGCACAGGACAGACAATGGCAGAAACTAGAGAAATGCTATTGTAGAGCTGATATCCACATGCTAAAAAATTAACCATGATTTTAAAAGAAAGAGGGAAAATGTGCTATACATAATCTCAGGAATGAGTGTGTGTGTGTGTGTGTGTGTGTGTGTGTGTGTATGTGTGTAAACATAAAAATGAAGAAAAAATATCTAAACACAAGAGAAAAGAGATTCTACTGAAAACAATAAAGGGCGAAGATAGCAGAAAGAGAAAACAAACAACATTAAGTTGAAATAAAGAAAAACTTCAATCAAATTAGAGAAATAATATATAGTGAACAGACAAAAGAAACCTAGCACATACACGCTCAATTGTATTCTCCCAGGGAATAAACAGGAAATCACCATTCAGAACAAATATCTAAAGATGGAATTCAAGAAAAGCCTCTGAAATAAAACCTAAATTTCCATAATATTAGGATAAACTCTGAAGGAGCATACCTTGATGAAATTACTGAGGCAGAGCTAACAAACTCATGTGGCTGTGCGTCTCCTGTGCTGCTGGTTGGAGGCTGTGGGGGGAATGACTGCATATGGGGCAAATGTCAGCAGAGGCAGCTGAGCAGAGGCTTCAAGGACTCTCAGAAGCTCTGCTCCTGCCCTTGCTGTTTCTCTTTCCAAGATTAGTTTGGGGCAGCCATAGCCTTCCCATATCTTGGACACTTACCTGTGGCTGGCGTCCATACTCACCATTGATGACAGTGGAGAACCCAGAAAGCAATACAAAAATCCCTTCTGAGTAATGAGATGGAGAAAATGTGTGGACAGACCATCTTCCCTTGGGCAGTCTCTTTCTACACCTGGCACGTCTGGCAAATGGGTTAGAATCTAGGGAGAAAGCTCCATCAAATACTTCTGGTATCTCTGAGTTTAAAATGAAACTATAATTCGATTTTCTTGACACAGAAACAACCAATGTAAATGGTCAAGTGACTGATTTTTTTTCAATGCTTGAAGGGTTCTCTCTTCTGTCTCTGTCTGTCTGTCTGTCTGTCTGTGTCTGTCTGTCTCTGTCTCTGTCTGTCTCTTTCTCTGACTCTTGTCTCTCTCTTTCTCTGTCTCTGTCTGTCTCACTCTGTCTCTATCTCTCTGTCTCTCTCTGTCTCTCTCTGTCTCTCTCTCTCTCTCTCTCTCACACACACACACACACACACACAGCTTCTCATGTAGACTGGGCTGACCTCAAATTGGTCATGTTGCTGAGGATAGGTTCTAACAGCTGAGCCTCCTGCCTCTACCTCCTGAATACCAAGCTTACATGGTTAGTTTATGCAGTGCGGGGATTGAAACTAGAGCTTCATGCATAGTAGGCAAGTATCCTACCTACAGAGCCATATCCCTATCCCCTCTTCTTTATCTTTGAACATTCTGGTCTACCACTTGAACCACAACCTTCCTTTTTACACATCATTGGGAAGAATAGTTATTACTAAAGGGATATGAGCTCTCAAGTTAAAATAACTTGCTGACCTTGGAGTGTATTTCTATGAAAGAATGACAGCAAATAGAAAGATATATATCAATCAAAGCAAAATCATCAGAATTAATGACCTGCTGCTGCTTGTCTTTAGAACAAAGGTTCCTAATGTGTGCTTCCCAGTGGCAAAGGTTGTACTTTCCTAATGTTGGCCATCTGCCTGAATGTCTGCGTGTAGCCAATCCTATATATCCACCTTGGCTTCCACTTCCCAACACTGTGACTTAGAGTCTCTGCTTATTATTGTTGTCTCTGTTTTATCTGCTTGCTCCATGGAAGATGTTACTGCCAGGGTCTCCAGGGATAGGAGTTCCCCTCACCTTCATGGAGTGTTGAGGGTAAGGTTGCTTTTGTTTTGCTTTCTTCTATGTGACTCCTGGCCTTGGCCTTGACACCAGCCTTCTCATTTCCCTAGCGCTGTCTGCCAAAGACATGTGCTTTCTTAAAATGAGATTAGTGTCAACAGAGGGGAAGGGTCTCTACATTAAATATATCTCTGAAACTGTATAGTGTCATAGGAAACAAAAGAGTTTCTGTTACCTAGTATTAAAGCAGGTGCTGGAGAGATGGCTCAGCAGTTAAGAGTACTGGCTGCTCTTGCAGAAGACCCAGCTTCAGTTCCCAGCACCCACATGGCAGCTAACAGCCTCCAATAACTCTATATTTTGGGGATCTGATGACCTCTTCTTGTCTCCGTGGGCATTGCATGCATGTGGTGCACTTAGAGACATGTAGGGAAACAGACCCAAAGCAAAAGCTCAGCATTTGCTAGTCCTGAGAATCTTTCCGTTCGCTCTTCTTTTACAGATAATTATTCATTTATATTCATTTTATTTGATGATTTTTAAAAACAAAACAATAGGTTTCATTATGGCATTTCATTCATAATTTGTCTTTGTTGATGATCCTCTACCCTCTTCTCCTTTAACCCCTTTCCCTCCCATAACCTACCTCGAGGGGTCTCCTTTCTGCTTCATGTGACATGGGTTCTATTACCATCCCTCCATCCCACAAGACTTCTTTAACTCTTCTGTGGTTCCCCTTTCTAGTTTCAAAAACTATATCCACACTCACTCACCCCAGACATATATGTACATATAAATTAAGAGCTAGGACCTGCACATGAGAAAAAATATGTTCAATTTGCCATTCTGTGTCTGTTACCTCACTTAGTCTAGTGATTTCCAGATCTATTAATAAATGGGCTAAAAGGCTGAATAGGTAGTATTCAAATGACCACTGAATATTTTTTAAATTGTTCAATATCCTTAGCCATCAGGGAAACAGAAATTGTGATAAGGCCCAGATAGACTTGAACTTGCAGGAATCTTCTTTCCCTGGCCTTCCCAGTGCTGGGATTGCACTCATTTGCGTATGGAAGTCACCATACCAGCTCCTACACGTACTTCTGACAATAGAATATCAGCAAATCCAAGCCAAGGATCTGGTGGTGGATGAGACAGGTTGTGGGGGTGCCTGATCAGTCTGGGTCAAATGTCACCAAAATACTGGTGCGGCTGTGACAAAGTATTGGGGCTGGTGAGGTGGGGGACCAGAAGACAGAAGAGGCAGGTGTGGAGGGTCATACTCACATGTCCAAGTAGGTAAGTACATTAGGAACATGCAGCAGATATGTTTTCTCTGAGGGCCTTGTGTAAAATTTGCTTTGATGCCACTACAACTGTGGACTCTTGACACTGAATTTTGCCCTAACTACAGAACTTAGTCTTCATTTGACAAATGCTTCCAGAGTTGCTGAGATCTTTTACATGGAGAGTGGGCTTCTGTGATGAAGAAAAAATGTTCAAGAGAATGTGGAGATCAGCTGATGTGTATAGTTGGTGACTTGTACTCTTTAAAGCTTGTCACAAATTAATTCTTGGAGCTGGTATGGGAGTAGTGACATTTCCAGAGAGCACAGTTTGCAGTTGCTTGGGTAACTTACATTTTTTTTTTTTGGAAACAGACCCCTCCCTTAAAACATTAAAAAAGAATAAATAGATGAGGGACTGGAGAGTTGATTCAGTAGTTAGGAACACTGGTTGCTCTTGCAGACAACCTGGGTTCGATTCCCAGCACCTACATGGTGGCTAAAAATCATCTGTAACTCCAGTTCTAGGGGAATCTGACACCCTTTTCTGACCTCCACAGGCATTGCATGATAGGGGTGCACATTCCCACATGCAGGCAATATACTCATACACATAAACTAAAATTAATAAATAAAATATATTTTAAAAAAGAATAGGTGAATTTACAAATCAAGAACAACACTGATTGCTGACACATCTATCTAGCAGCACCAGGATGAGCAAGTGTTTGTTTGGATTGGGTTAGAGATACAGGCAGTATAAAAGATGGCCAGATTGTCAGCTGGCAAACTGGACTGTGTTTCTGCCTCTTGGGAAGGATGACAGATATTTAAGTACATCTAAAAATCAGGTTTTTTTTCTTTCCTTTTTTTTTTTTTTTTTGAGACAGTGTCTCCCTGTAGTCCCAGTTGGCCTAGAACGCACTATATAGCCCAGGTTGGCTTCCATTTCACAAAGATTTGCCTGCCTCTGCCTCCTTTAAAGGTGTGCACTGCCAACCTTAGCTTAGATTAGTTTTTAAAGTTCTTGGTATATCTAAAATATCAAGTTGGTTGGGCTATTGAAGCCTCAGATAGACAAGATTCAACCAGCTCATTCCCCCTACCTGCCTCCACTGAGCTGTCAAAAGCCAGTGCTGAGACCTACCAACAAACACTAATCTTGGTTACCCAGTTGTCAAGAGAGACATGATACATGCCTGTCCTGGATCAATCTTCTCTAACAAGTGATGGGAGTCATGGCCAGCACCATGTCAGGAGCAGATGCTACTTTGGATCCTGGAGCTAGGGACAGAGTACAACCAGAGTATCACCACCTTCTGGGCAGAATGTTCTCCATGCCAGAGGCAAGGACAAAATTTCAACATTCATTTGTCTAGTAGAACAGCTCTAGGATGCCAGCCTTCTGCCTGTGAGCATTTTAATACAAACCATTTCATGAGAGGCTGGCACTTTTGTTCTGGTCTTGATCTTTATTATTTTTTTTCCTTTGACAATTTCATCCATGTATAACATGCATTCTGATTATTCTCACCTTTACCCAATCTTGTCTCCTGTCCACCCCTGTCAACATGCCCTCTTCCCTACAGGTCCCTTTCCCATATCCATGTCTCTGCTTTGTTTTATGACCCACTGAGTTTAACCAGGGTCATCTGAGTGACCATGAGAATGGAACTATCCAATGTAGCCTGGTGGGGTCACCGGGAAGAACGTATCTGAAGATAATGAAACATGTTTTCTCAGGATCCATCAGTAGCTTCTAATTCAGCAGGGGGAGGTAGGGCTGTTGCCAGGTCCAGTCTCTTCCAGGCCCATGTAGACAACTTCAGCTGCTGTTAATTCATAGCAGTTACAGCAGTCCTTGGTCATACACAGAAGATGGCATTTTACAGCCCTTCCCCCATCTTCCATTTTCTACATTCTTTCTGCCCCTTCTTCCATGACGTTTCCTGAGCCCAGGGGACTGGTTAAGTGTCCTGTTTAGGGCTGAACACTTGACTGATGTTGACATTTTCAAAAATAAACTGTCATTTTGATATAACTTTAGATTTATTGAAAAGTTGTATAGACCGTGCTGGTCTGCTTGCCTGTCACTCAGGTTTCCTAATGTGACCTTTGACATTCTAGTTCATGTAAGAAGAAGGGGTTAATGTTGGGGCCTTTCTGTTGCCTAAACTACAGCCTTTGTTCTTATTTCATCAGCTTTTCCACGACTCACTTTCTACTCCAGGATTCCATCCAGGATGCTACACTGCACCAAAGTGTGCCTGCTCCCAGAGCCCACATCAGGGCCTCGGTCTTTTTTTAAGCCGTTTTGTTTTGTTTTGTTTTGTTTTGTTTTGTTTTGTTTTGTTTATTGTTTTGTTTTTGAAGACCAATGGCCATGTATTTTGTAAGATGTCCCACAGCTGGGTTTCTGGGATGTTTTACTCATGCGCAGATTCAAGATATTACTTTGGAGACTACCATAGAGGTGACAAACCTTTCTTGTTACATCACATCAGGGCACACATTGAGTACTCAAGTCATGGTGGTGCCTACTGGGACTTTCCATTATGAAGTTAATGTTTTTCCTTTCCTATATTTACTTTTTGTTAATGTGCATGTGTGTGTGTGTGTGTGTGTGTGTGTGTGTGTGTCTATGTGAGTAAAGACTACATGTATGGCATGGTGCTGAGGAGGCCAGAAGAGGAGTAGGAACCCCTGAAGCTTGAGTTACAGGTGATTGCAAACTGCCTTTTATGGGTGCTGGTACTTGTATTTGTTTTTTGGAAGTGAGTTACAAAGTTCTGTCAATATTTAAGATTGGGGAGTTATTTAAACCTCACTTTCTGGATAAGAAAGTTTGAATAAGTACACATATTGTTTTGAATTCTTTGAAGAAGATATATCCCCATTTACTTGTTTATTCAATCATGTGCTTACATTAGTATGACTCATGTGTGTTTGATTTTTGTGTTGAGTTATATACACTATGTATTTTGTTGCTCAACACTTCCAGCTTTACCTGCTAGCATCTTTCTCAGGCTGTCTTCTGTGTTCCTTTGATGAGTCCCTATTCTTGGTCTTCTTTGTTGAAGGCCTTATTTGCTCTCTGGCACTATGGCTTCAGGCTTATGTGGTATCTTTTCTACACATCTGTAGATTGGCCATTTCTTCAAGGAGCTCTGGTTGTTTGTATTGGAGAACAGATTAGAAATCAAGATCTGTGCACTTGTGCATTCATTACAAGGGTGTCATTGCTAAGAGGCTGTCATAAGAACAGAGCTAAGGAAACATACATTTAGACTAACCTGCTGTTCTAGTTTGATTTATGTTGATGTTATGAAACACTCTGCCCATAGCGACTTGGGGATGAAAGGATTAATTTTATTTATACTCCCAGGTCACAATCCATCATTGAGGGAAGTCATGGCAGGAAGTGAAGCAGAAACCACTGAAGAACACTGCTCACTGGCTTGCTCTTTGACTTTTGCTCAGCTAGCTTTATTATATAGCCCAGGCCCATCTGCCTAGGGATGGTGCTGTCCACAGTAGGCTGTGTCCTCCTGCATCCATCATCAATCAAGACAATTTCTCACAGACATTCCCACTAGACTATATGATCAAGACATTTTTAAATGAGACTCCCTCTATTCAGGTGATTCTATGTTGTGTCAAATTGACAATAAAGACTCTAGCCAGCACATCTCTGCGTATTTAAAGGTCTATAATGCTTTCTATCTATATTTGCATCTATCTATGTATCTATATATCTATATCATCTATAGCTATCAAACTGTCTATGAGTTCATAGTGGTATGAATTGACAAATACAACAGGCTAGTGTTTTTCCTGTATGTCAAACTGCCAAAGGCACTGACTTTTTATGCTTCAGTAGTCTATGAATGGAAAATTGGATTTAGAAAGCCATAGCGTCTTTAGTTTATTTATTTTTTACATAGAATTATTATGTTTTGCTTATTTCTGAGAATTTCATACATGAGTATTGTCTTTGCATTATTTCCATCCCTCCCAGTCCCCCACCAACTCTTCGTTTGCCCCCCTGACTCTTTCTCAAACTATTGTACCCTTCTTAGATTATTATTGCTACATATCATATATACATTTATAAATATTCATATACATATAATACACAAATCCTTTTAGTGGTGCTCATGTATACCTGTGTTTAGAGCTGCCCACTTGAGATTAGATAATCTCTCAGGGAACTAGTCCTTGGAGAAAATGAATTCTCTCTGCCTCAGCATGCTTTGATTGCTTTTGCTCTTCATCTTGAAGTGGAACTCTGTGACATCCCCCTGAACCACCTTGGCATGTCAACTAATTTGTCATTATTCAGATCTCAATTAGACTACCATACTGTGGAGATTTTGTTGGTGCAGCTTCCCTATCATGTTTGGAAGGCATTGACGAACAGCAGGTGTCTTGTCCCTTTGACTCTTATATTCTTGCTATCCCGTCTTCTGCAGAGTTCCCCAAGTATAGAGATTGCATTGTAGATGAGTCACTTAGGGTTGGGCACCTCACAGTCACTTGTCTTCTACATTTGATCAATTGTGGAGCTTTGTAATAGTCTCCATTTGTTGGGAAAAAATGAAGGCTAATTTGTAACCTTTCTCCCTTCCTGATATTTAACATCTTTGTCTGATAAATATCTGACTCAAGATGGTTGTGAGATATTTATGTGTTAAATTAGATATATGGAAAATCACTGAGTCTCCTGCATGGATCTGAAAATTGGTAAGAAAATCTAAGACAGGGTCATTGCTAGTTTATCCCAGGCTGTTGACTCCCTATTAAAATGATAAGCCATATATACTCTGAGGACTGGAGATGTGGATAGGATTTGGTGTGCCCTCTGATACAATGCTAAGAATGTTTATGTTCTATTTAGTGATACCATAGCATTATTTTATTGTTTTTAACATTTCTGAAATAAGTACCTTCTCAGAGAGTGTGTGGAATTGACAGTTCAAGTGACAGAAAGCAGTTATATTTGTCGATTTTCTAAAGTTTTAAATAGCTTTATTAACATATAACAAACTGCACATATTCAAAGAGTGGGATAAGTTTTGATACACATATATTTGGAACTCACCACAGTAAAGATAATGAACACATATCAAAATCTTCCAGTTTGGGGTTGGGAGATGACTTGGCTGGTAAAGGCCCTTGTCACCAACCTGATGATCTGCATTCCATCCCTGGAACCCACTTGGTGGAAGAGAGAGCTGACTCCCACTAGTTGTCCTCTCAGCTCTGTACACGTACTCATACATGTAACAAAATATTCTAGTCTGAGAGGGTAGCTCAACAGATAAAATGCTTGCCACACACATGTGAGGATGTGAATTCAGATCCCAGCACCCACATAAAGGCTAGGTAGGCATGGTACCCTACCTGTAATCCCAGTGCTTGGGAGGAGGAGATGGGGATCCCAGGAGCAAACTGACTGACTAGACTAACTGAACTGGAGTGCTCTGGGTTCAAGTGAGAGACTATCTCAATATATATAATAGAGTCATTAAGGAAGACAGTGTGAACCTGTGGCCTTACACCCATGTGCCCACAGATGCAGTGAATTCTCTCTATATGTTTCCCTACCTGTGCAAACATGCATACATATATGCATGCACACACCACACAAACACACATATACACACATACATATAAAACAAAAAGGAAAACATCTTCCTCATTTCTTTTGTGAATTTCAGCAAATATTTGCAAATCAGGAATCCATGAAAAAAGAGGGTTTATCTATCTTTAAATAAATACTATGCTATCTTGGTTGTTACATTTTTATATTCAAACATGGAATTAAGTCATGTTAGTTCTTCTGTTTTGTTCTTTTTCATAGTTTTTGTGTTTCTTGGGTTCTTTGAATTTATGTGTGTGTTTTAAATATTTATTTTTAACTATGTGTGTGTACTGTGTGGGTGTGCGCATGTGAGTGCAGATGTTCACAGAGGCCAGAAGAAAGCATTAGATCTCCTGGAGCTGGAGTTACAGGCAGTGTGAGCCACTTGAGGTGGTTGTTGGGATCTGAGCTCAGGTCTTAACCTATGAGCCATCATTCTAGCTCCCTATATATGAATTTTAGAAACAACTTCTTAATTTCTAAAAAGAAAAGAAAAAAAACCCTTTTGGTATTCTGCTAAAATTTTAAAAAAAGCAATATCTTGTTCTCATTGGGCTAGCTATGGAACTATAAATTATTTTCCCTGTGAAATTTTTCATGTTTGTTTTGTTTTCTCTTTTAATCATTAGTATTTCCTTTCTTCTACTTATCTTTCCATTCTTTTAAAATAATATATTAATAAGAAAGCTTAAATCATATGTTCTAGATGTTTCTTCTTTTCTGAGATCACCATTTAATACCATAGATTTCCTTGTAAGTATTACTTTGAAAATATTCAACAAATTTTATATGTTAGGTTTGATTTTCCTGTACTTAAAACACTTTTGAATTCCCTTTGACTTCTTTTTTGGTCTATAAGCTTTTTTGAAGTCTATTTAGTTTCTGAGTATTTGGAGACTTTTTCCCCAGAAATCTTTCTGTTCTTGATCTCTTATTAATTCTAAATGTTCATAGGACATGATTTGTATGACTGTCGTGTCCTTCTCTTCTTAGAAGCTCTAATTCTTGTTTTTTCCTGTGGAGTCTATAATCCAGAAGATGGTCTCGCTTAGTAAATGTCCCTGTATTTTTGAAGAGAAAGTATTTGCTTCTATCTTTTGGATGGAAAATTCCATGTGTCAATGAAGTCAAGTTAATTGACAGTGTTACTCATATTTACATTTTTTTAACTTTCACAAAAACTTTACTGAGAATTCCATACATGCATATAAGGTGTTTTGATCAAATCCATGCCCACTCCCTCCCTTCCAACTCCTCCCATATCTCCCCATCACTTTCTTTCTTTTTCTTTTCTTTTTTTTTCTTCTTTCATTTATTTATTTTTATGGGGCTTTTAGGTACCCTAACATTCCCCCATCTGAAGAGGTAACCCTAAAATCTTTTAAGGATTAGATACAAGCTCCCACATCCTTTTGACATTTTTGGCCTTTGGAACAGAGTATGTTGCTAACAAGCCCAAGGACATTTTGACTTTGGGGCTTTTGGGTACTCTTATATTCCCCCCTCTGAAGAGGTGACATTTACATTTTTTTTTTACTGATTTTGTCTATTTATTTTGTCTATTACTGAGAAAAGAGTATTGAATCACATCCCTCTATTGAACTATATCAATGAAAATTGAGAATTTGTCTATTTCATCTTGTGGAATTTCTATCAGGTTTTGTGACATATTTTGACAGGTCTTTGGCTGTACTTGTTCTAATGGTAAGTAGACCTCTTTATCGCTATCAAATGAACTTGTTTATCCCTGTAACTTTGTTTGAGGATCTACTCTACCTGATATTAATAATGACCAATGAGCTTCTGTTTCCACTAGTAATCCTGTCATGTGTATCATATTCCATCTTTTTCTTTGTCACACAAACTATTTCTACATTTGTAATTAAAACTGATTTCATACAGGCTGATGATAATGGAGTCTTGATATATTTAAAATAAGGTATAATCTATACGTTTTAAGTGTGGCGTTTAGAGTATTTACATTTAATATGGTTGTTATTGTGGTTAGTTTTAAATCTGTCTTTTCATTTGTTTAGCTATTCTTTTTTGATCTTTTCCTTTATTTTGCCTTCTTTTTAATTAATTATTTTGTGTTTATTTTTAAAATTCCTGTATTTACTGAGTAGCTATGAATTTTCACTGCCACTCTAGTAGTTATTTTAGGTTGGTAGTATGCCTCTTGAATTATTGTCTACCTTCAACAGATATTACATTACTTTATGTAAGAGGGAGTTGACACCTTATATATGGAGTCTATAAGTCTGCCTAGAAACTCCATGCCATATAGATATTAATGTCTCTACCTTAATAGTGAGGAAATTGGAACATAGAAGAATTATATATTTCTTGCAAGATCAATCTACTCATGTGACAGGTAGCTAGAATTAAAGTTTGTGGGAAAAGAATAGATTGTGGGAACTATTTTTGATATCGATAGGTCTATATGCCAATAAAGAGGAACCTGGCTCTCTCCAACCCAGCTGAGGAGGTGGCTTCTAAGCTCAGTACCTGGCTCATAAATCCTGGATGTTTAAGGACCGTCTGAAAAAAATTGAGATATACACTTTTACCTGTTTTTCAAATGAAAAATAAAAGTCCTTCAGAGACTCAGCTAGATGTGAATACTTTGAGAAGATTCAAAGAGCAGGAGTCACATGCCTCTATGTTGGCCCTCTCCTCTCATAAACTCCAATTCTCAAGTTTTTAGTGATTCTTCATCTAGGAGTCCATTTTCTTGGCTATTCTGACGTTTTAGTTTGGCTATGATGAGAAACATGTCCCTTACAAATGACCCCAGGAAGCTTCCATGGGGGCAGAGATAACAGACACGGGGTCTCAGGTACGTCACAGAGGGTGAGAAGGATACTTTCCAATATGACCTACTTGTATGAAGGAAATGCTTATCTTTGATTGATGTATGCTTCCGTCTTGGTAAATTTAGTTCAAATTCAATACAGGTGGCTTCATGAGACACTCATGAACCCAAGAGTAAGTATTGATGTTGATACCGTTGAAGCATGCAGATCCACTGCTTTTATGAAAAAGTTCAACCATTCACAGTGCGAGGCAATCTAAACAAGCTCTTATTTTTAGGTTGGTTCATTTCAGATCCCTTAGAGGCCACAGGTGAGTTTGAAAGATTGATGGAGATCAAGCAAATGAACAACTAAATAAACAGTGCATGTGCACATGCCCATTTTCAAAAGATGAAGATCCGTGGTTTTCACCAGACTCTGAAAAGGAGTATGTGTTGGTAGGGAAGCAAATAGAGCTTGAAATTTCTTGCATGAGGAAGCATCCTCTTCAATTATAAGGAAAATATTTAAATTAAGTAACAAAATTTAGTCAATAAATGTAATTTAGGCACCATTTCTAGCATCCATTTAAAGTGCTAAAATTATTAAATATGAACTTGGAATTGAGTGATAGAGATTTTTATATTAATACCAGATTCAAATAAGCAAGTGAAATGGAATAAAAATTTAATTAATTAGAATATGCAAATAACCAAACTTTTCCTAGCATTCAGTTTTTCATGTGTAAGAACAAATGCCGTAAAGGAAAATTATTTTTGATTAGTTGAAACAGCTCCTCGAGAGTTTTAGTAGGTCAGGGATTTCTGTATTTCTGGTTCCTCTTGTATAGAGCTATAGATAGTTAGAAAGATGGGGCATAGAATGGTCTGTCTTCCAAGATTTAACCTTGTTTCTAAAGCAGTAAGCTCAATTGGTACTCCTTAGGAAGACTACACCAAGAGCAATAAAAAAGAAAGTCTCTAGTGAGCTCACAGGGAACTAAAAAGCTGAGTCTATCACTTCCTGCATAACATCAGTCGAACAAGACTTCACAGTAAGGGCCTATTTGCCCTATAGCTTGTGAGTCTTTCATTGATTTCTTATAGACCCAATCTTAGCCCTTTGAGGATGGAAGCCCTTCAGATGTCATAGGACTGATCTCCTTAAGTGAAGTAACACAGACTCAGAAAAAAAATTGACATACGTTCTGTCTCATATGTGGATCCTAGAACCAAACCCTGATAAGTGAGTATGCATCCAGACATAACTACAGGAACCAGGATAATGGAAAGGAAACAGGGAGGTAAAGGAAAAGAAAAACTTGAAAGAGAAGAACAGTAGGACACAGGCCTTAATAAGGGAGATATAGATAAAAATTGAGTTAGTTTAAGGGAGGGGGAGGGAAGGGTATACAAGAAACCTAAGGGATAAAGGGAAAGAAGGAGCTCAAGAGAGGTCGGACCATAGGAAAAGGGTATTATTAAGGGAGAAAGGGGGGAAATGGGGGCACCTTAAGTGGGAAAACCATGATGGAGGGGTGAGACAATGCGAGAGATAAATAATGCCTACCTAGTTTTGAAAACCAGAGGGAACCATATTACTCCTACAACCTACTGACAAATTATACATAGCAGATCAAGAAATATATGTCTAGGTAAGGTTTATATGCGAACAATTGGTCTTTGCCCAAGATTTATCTACATGACACACAGTAATTAAAAGTATCAGACTGGTGGAACTAACCTTCTTGGATGTCTGACAGACATACTTTGAGGCCTATACTAATTTGGTGAGAGGGACATAAAGGGCAGCTTTTGCTCCTTGCCCTCCTAGCTCGACTAGTTCCAGGGGACTATGAGCATCTCTCAAAATTTTTTATAATGGTGGTGGGTCACCTGTCCTCTTGATCAAGGAGGCCGAGGAGACCCTACCAGATGGACTTGGACAAGTGTCCAGTCTACAAAGAGGAGGGTCAACACAGAGGAATCATTTCCTCCATGCTTCCAAGCGAAGCCAACCGTGGTCGATTGGGACCTTTGACTTATCTTCACATAGGCGGAACTGGTAAAAGAAAGGAGCCAGGGACTCCTCCCAAGCCCATGTGACCCCTGAGGAACAGATCCTCAAATGACCTTAAGAGTAAAAATAAATTGGTTTATCTGGGCCAACCTTATGGCTTTAAACACCCAAAAGGAAAGTATAACCAAAGATTAAAGGGGCCAATATAATTTCTGAAGAGTCCATATGCATAGCTAAAGGCTACATAACAAGCAACAATGCCAGATAGGAGATACCTTCTTTTGAGTTGTTGGCTAGGGTGGCCAAAGGGACTCCCAGATAGTAACCCAGCATAGAACTGGGAAAATGAACAGCAGACCCTAATCTTATCTAAAGGAATATTGACAACTGATTCCTGCTAGATGAGGAACAGCTGACCCTCCTAAAACAAAGACCTCTAGATAGGCTGACTAGATTCACCAGAAGGCAAGTAGTGGGGAATGGCTGGGGGTGCCGACAACACAGCAGACAGTAGCAGGGATATCAGAGTATAAGGTCTCAAGAACAATATATTCTAAAATGAAATGGAGATCTTTTTTAAAGGTTAAAAACTCATTTAATTTTATGTCTTACAGGGCTTATACTGATTTCAATATTGTATAACTTTATTAATTCATCTGTGAACTTAGAAACTTGCACCCACTTGTGAAAGAGATGTACTCTTGCTCTGGAGTGTGTTACTGAATATGTTAAAGCTGTAGTGAAATGCTTCTTCTAATCATGTAGTTATTAAAAATTTAAAAAAAGAACTCATGCCGAAAACAAAACAAAACAAAACCAGAACTCGAGAATAGACAGTTGTCAGAAGGTGGAGGGGATAGGTCTTAGAGCTCTCCCACAATAGGAGGTCTGCAGTCAACAGTAATGCATTATATATTTCAAAATAGCTAGAAGGGAGGATTTTTTAATGGTATGCCACAGACATGATGTTTGAGGTGATGGTATGTTAATTATTTTGATTTGATCATTATTTAGTGTATGCATGTATTAAAACATATTGTATACTCTAAATTTGTATAATTATGTATGTTGGTTAAAAATCAAACTAAGAAAAACCCAGAGTTCAAGGCAAACAATTCACAGAAACCACAATGCCAATGAAGAGACAAATGCCGAGCAGCAGCCACAGTGACACAAGATTTCTATTTCCAGTCAACCATCTCTGGAGCACTCACTCTGTATCTGACTGTGCCTTGTACCTTCAGCCCCTAAACAAGGTACTAGGATGGATGTTATCTCCTTCGGGGTGTCATATACCATGCTTTTCTCAAGTGGAGAACACTGCAAATGTGCTGGGCAACAGGAACTCAAATTCCATTATCATTTTCTACTCAGATTCCTTCACAGACACACACAGACACACACACAGACACACACACACACACACACACACGACAGCATAAATGCTGCTGTATTGTGTTTTTTTTTTTCCTTCTCAAAACACATGCAACAAGCAGAATTCCCATTAACCACTAAGTGAGGTCACACTGCCCAGAGAGCTCTTGCTGGTCAACAGAATTAAGACACTTACCCTTTCCTGCCCTTTCTGGACATGGGGTTTCCAAAATAACAATGTGCTATCTCGTAGTTATGAACACTCACTGAGGTGTGTGCACTGTCTAACACACTGATGCCCTTTTGTTATGTATGTTCACTCTTTGTCAGTTTCACTTTCTCTGTTGAGAAAAGTCTGACTTAGAGAGATTATTTAATATATCCAATGAAGTAGAGCTAGAATTTCTGACATCAGGAGTTTGCTTTTGTTTTTCCTTCTGTCATTGCCTTCCTCTCTTATTTCAGACCCTTTTAGGGGTGTCCCAGCTGAAATGCTATCTCTGAAAGTTAACCACTTAATTCCACTTCCAGCTCCAATGTCATTGTGGCAAAAATTTCAACACTTGCTTAACATCATGTATCAAGTCAGTGTTGTATTTTTCATATAAATATATGTTTCAAGTTTTTATGTTTATTTTTGCTTTTTGGACACAGGATCTCACATTACAGTTCAGACTGGTCTGGAACTCGCTGCATATCCCACACTAGCCTCAAACTCCTGACAATCCTGCTTCAGCCTCCTGAGTGCTAGGATTAAAGGCATAAGCTACCTCTCCATGCTTCATAAACATTTTTTAAAACATGGTTGGAAGTTTAGTCCAACATCTAATTATTTCAGAAGTCCTTAAATCTCTTTTAATTTATAATTTTCACTCACTCTTTCATAGAAGTCTTATAATGTATATGTTGAAGAATACTGTTTTTCTCTCCATAGACATGAACTGACTAGTTGCATCCCCAATGTGGTGTTTCTCTATCCTCAATATTTCCTGTCATTTAAATGGAGATAGTTGATTAGATTTGAGTGTCCTTTCTTTGTCAAGCTTAGTGTAAAGGGGGCTGGATTAGTCAACTTACAACTGAAGAGCAGTTGAAAGCTTCATTTCATTATGATGGTAGCTGCTGGGTATCAATGTTTGTATCATTAACTCTGGAGTTGTGATTAATGGTAATATTTGAATTTTTATCAATTTTTCTTCATCTGTTTCTTGGGACACTTATAAAGAGAAACTTCCCCACATCGATTACTTGATTACTCAAGTAATAAAGTTTACACAGGAAAGGCAAGACACCTCCTGATTCTTTTCTCCCACTTGCTAGTTTTCAAAATAGATGGTTCAATGCATCTTTAACTGGAGCCCAGTTACACTTTTTAATATTTATTTTTATCATCATGGATTCAAGCATCATTAGTATATTTCAACCTATTATAGTTGAATTTCATATCAAGATGTAAATTATCCCATCTTTGACCAACTGACTTTCAGTTGATCCATGAGTTTGTTCACATGAACCTAGTGGTCTTTGTCATAAAACTATGTGGCTTGATAGGATGCTATAGACTTATCTTGTACATTTTCTGTCTTCCAGTGTCTTGAATTAGAAGCTTCATTTCCTTTATTGAAAAGAAGACTCTTAAAACTGAAATCTAGTCATGAGAAGTGTTCATCATGTCTTGCTTTTTCCCTACAGTTCTTATCACAAGTGGTTAAGAAATATGTTCTGCTTTATTTGTTTTAAAATAAAATATACGATGACTTCATTAATTCTCTAAATTGAACACACTTTCCTGTGTCACAACTGTACCTCTTTTCATCACACAGAGAATACTAGTTCCCAGAATACCTGGTGCTTAGTTACTTTTCCTGTTGCTGTGTCAAAATACCTGACAGAAGAAACTTAGGGAAGGACTTGACTTATTTTGGCTTAAGGTTTAAGAGGATGTAGTCTGCCATGACAGGGAAGAGATGGCAGCATTTATGACAGCTGGAGTGTGTGGAGAGGACGCCTCACTTGTTATATTTGGAAGCAGAGAGTGGGGAGTGCTTATGCTCATCCAGCTTTCTCTTTTCCTGCCCCTATTCAGTATGAGTCCCCAGCCCATGGAGTGATTCCATCCGTGTTTCAGGTGTGCCGTCCCTCTTCAGTTAATCCCTTGTGGAATGGCCTTTATTGATATGTCCAAAAGCATGTCTACTAGAAGATTCTAAATCCAGTCAAGGTGGCTACAGAGAGTAACCATCACACCTGGGATGACAAATTTAAATATTATATAACTGCTTATGAATTTTAGCCTATCAACGCACACAGTAATCTTACTATAAGAATATCAACATGGGACAGGAGAAATGGCTCCGTGATTAAGAGCACTAGCTGCTCTTGCAGAGGACCTGGATCCCAGTTCCCACATGGCAGCTAACAACTGTCTATAACTCCAGTTCCGGGGGATCTGATATCCTCTTCTGACCTCTGTGGGTACTGCAGGCAATATATTCATACACATAAAAAATTAATATTTAAAAAAGAATATCAGCATAACTAACATTGTGATTACTATAAATGGCTTAGGATTTTGATTTTTGAGATTTTCATTTCTTTATATTCTTAGAGTTTATAGCATTATGGATGTGCCTGGGTTTGTCTATATAAGGGAACTTGGTAGAAGGAAGCTATCTTCCCTAGCTGAACAGGTCTGCCACACACTGCTGTATAGAATTTAGGACTTCCTATTTGTAATAGTAATGACCAGGCAAAATCTTGAACTTCAACTTTGGCACCTAAGAAATTTCACTTTAGTGGCATGGCCTTCTGTTCCTTTTCGATTGACCTTGGATGCCCAACTCAAGGAACTTCAAGAAATTCCTTGCATAAAAGAGAAAATTCTCTCTTCATCTTCGTCTTCATCTAGTCCACAGTAAATCTACCCTTGGGAAGAGAGAACCTCTGTGCTTCATAAGTCTGTGTTTCACACAGTTAATGGCTACCATCATGCCCACAGTCTAGTCCTTACATCTGGTTTCAGAGTTTAGAAATATGACATCTACTGTCTCAAACACATAATAGGAAGCAAACATAGGAGGAGATATGTGCAGATTGCAGATTTGGGAACAGAGGATTAGAGTGTGCCTTGCTCACCTCTAGGATAGGGCCAGCCCCTCCCATATGGGCGTGCTGGGTGCCTGCAGTTCTTAGCTGGTTCCATGGGACTATTCCATTCTTAGTCTTTATTGGCTGCTGAAATAACGAAACCACTTTCCCAACTCTCATGTGGGCAGGGAAACCTGGGATTTGTTGCCATTCTCCGTCTTCTCTGTTGTGTCTTCACCTTGTCCTGTCTTAGCTCAGGAACCCGAATGCCTCTTGAACTGCTTATAGCATAGAGTTCTGATCTCACAGCTGGGCACCTGAGACTTCCTATTCTGACTGCCTACGATTTATCTGTATGACCCTCCCATCACAGCCAAACAGCAAGTCTGCTACCCAGATATGCCTTCCACATATTCTCTGCCAACATACTCTCACTTTCACAGTGGTCTTTCAGAATACAGTCGTGTTCCCATCACCTAGTTTCCTGATCACCCAGTTCAGAGTGGCATAAAAAAGTATTTGGAAGGGAATAATTCTAGGAACTTTAATAGCTGTTACTACATTCAATACCTTAACATCTCCTTCCCTTTTAAATGTATTGTTAAATCTTGCAGTTTACTATATGGTATGAGATGTGGCAAACGAGGGAGGGAAAATAGTTGTTGGTGATGCATTACCATTCTTTCTCCCCTCAAGGGAAGGGTGAGGATTATAGTCGCATCCAAATTCATACCAAGTAATGGAGAAGCTGTATTTAGAGGAATTGTTTCTTAGATGTGAATGGTACCTTTGAGAACTGGGGCCATGCATGGCATTTTCTGGAAGGAAGAATATTGGGCTAGTGCAAGTGATGATCTGTCACCTGTGCCTATTTGAGTAGTGAAGAGGGGATAGAGTCATAAGTGGGGAGATTGAATCAACAATGGAGCGAGTGACAAGGGCAACTGTATGTGAGTTTCATAAGTGCATTAAATAGGAAAGGTCCTTGACATCGAGCAGTATTGCTGGTACTTCTTAACCTGCACAGTGCCAGGTGGCATAAGAGACTGGATCTGAAACCATTGAGGGATTTTCAGGCTGGGATGGATTTTCCCTGTACAAAACAGAGGGCATTTTTGGAGCCCCCAAAAGCTTATTTCATGGATCCCACAGAGCAGTACAGATTTGGAAATCTTGCTTACCAAGGACAGTAAATGTCCAAATAGGCAACAGCAGTTTGACTAAGTGAACAAGGCTGCTTCATTCTACGCATTAACAATTCCTATGTGAGCACACCAGAGGACAAAGACCCTGAAAGAAGAGGAAGGAGGCTGAAGAAGCGAGCCATGCTCCTCCCTTTGCAGGGTTCCGCTAGGCTTAGTCTGAATTTTGGAATGTGGGGGAGGTGGAATTAATTTGGAAACTCATTTCTAATTGGGGATTTAAGTTGAGAGTGGGAAGCTAAAGAGCATTTTCAGGTATTAACAGGCCACAAAGATGATTTGAAAGAATGGCATTCAAACTATCAGTCGTAAACTGTTTTATATTTGCAGTGTACATTCAATAAATGTGGACTATTGATATATGATACTGATAAAATTAATTTATGCAGATGATGCTAATCTTCCTTCCTGCCTCTTTCCTCATGAACTATGGGACTGGAATTATACTAGAGAAGATGAGGGACTGAGAGTTCCTGGGGGTTTTTCAGTACAGAGGGCACTAAGTGAAAATTCATTGTCTTTATAGATTTTGTCCCATAATTCCAGATATAGCTGAATCATCTTTAAAGAAAAAAATAGTAGGGTGCTAAGTATGCATGGTTTGGGTCAAAGACTCCAAGTGTTTATCTTTTAATTTTTTTGACAAAATATTTTATGGTTATAAATACTCCACACCCATTGGGCTAACTTATTTCCTAGTTCTATCTACATACCTGCTCATGAAATTGTCATCATTAAAAATATCTCAATGAATACAAACAATTCCATGTATCAGGCTCTTTGCTAAACTAGATACAGAGAAGAATAAAGCACAATTATGGGTTGATTTTGTGAGTCTTTTCCTCTTCCTACACAAAGTATTCACAATTGCATAGGCAGGCCAGTGATAGAAGGTGATGGAAATAATTGGTGAGTTCAATAATTCCATTCCATACCCTTGAAACTTTGATCTGCATAATATGTGCTATCAGTTACCTACCAGTTAAAAGATACACTTTATTTTAAGAGAGTTGTATAAAAATTCAGTCTTACACATGTAAATAAGATATATTGACTATGTAAATAAAAATTAACCTTTGAAAGTTATTTTTGCCTGAAAAACTGCTCCTAAAGGTGGAGGGAGAGAGCAAGAATGTCTAATTAATCCAGATGAGTCTGGTTTCCTGTTTAATGATGTACTGATAAGTTGTTTCATAGGAAGGGATAAACTGACATCTCATCACACTATTATCAACAGGAAGTCATCTGCCACAGGGTGAAAGTTCTGTTAAAGCTCTGGGTTGCCTCAATTCTGTATGGCTTTTCCCATTATTATCCAAACCCTCCATGTGCCTGGACTAGAGCTACTCTGGTTGGTCATAATGGAAATTCCCCATGCTTCTTAGAATTTATGGCTTCTGAAGGAAAGCCTATCAATTTAATATCTATGGGAAAGGCATCCTGCTCAGGTGAGTAACAGACAGTCTTGAAAATGATGGACTTAAATGGAGGGAAGAGTAAGATCCCCCAGCCACACTCTGTGAGCTGTAAAACAAATGTGCTTAGAAAGGAAATTACTTCCACTGGGAACCAGACATATTGATTTATCAGTTGGCACTAAAGAGAAAATGGAGAATAAAAGAACACTTTACTTTCCTTCTTGGGAAAATGGTTTTTACCTGACTGAGGGGTAGACAGCAGAGGACTCACACGTAACAAAATATACAATGTGTTTTCCATCATCATCTTGAATTCTCTCTTTTTTTGCCTCACTGCTTCTCTCTCTCTCTCTCTCTCTCTCTCTCTCTCTCTCTTTCTACATGTGCATGTTCATGTGTGTATGTATGTATGCATATGTAGGCACATGCCTGTGAGGTCAGGGGTTGACCTTAGATCTTCCTTTATTGCTATTTTATTTTTTTCAGTCAAGGGTTCTCACTGAACCTAGAGATCAAATTCAACTAGACTGACTGGCTAGAGTCCCAGAGAACCTCCTGTCTCTGCCTCTCAGGCACTGGGGTTACAGGTGCACACCACCACACATGGGTTTTTATGTGGGTGCTGAAGATCAAACTCAGGTCTTTGTGTTTGCATGGCAAGTGCTTCACTGACTGAGCCATCTCCTCAGCCCTTCATTACTTCTTTCACAGAAATTTGAAAAGTGTCACTTGTTTACCTCTTTAGGCTTTTCTCCTGCCCTTCCTTGCACCAAAGCCCATATGTATGTTGACTATGTTGACTCTGCTTGCTTCTAGGCCCTTGTTCCCATTGTTCCTTCTACTTGAAGCATCCTTCTCTGCTTCTTACCCTGTTTAATTCTCTCTGCTCCTCTGTTTCTACTCAGACTTCACCCGTTCTTACCAATTTGTCCTTGTACTGGACCAACTGTTCTTTGTCTGGATTATATCATAGGGTTAAAACAAATTAGATGGTTACCTGTTTGGGAGAGCTCCTGCTTGTCAGCACTAGAGCATGGTTAGACTTGACACTTTACATCACCAGTCAAAGCCTGCATCCTGAACACAGGACATATTCAGTTCACGGTTGTTGAATGGAAGATGAATGAGGACATGAATAAGTAAGTGCATGATAATTTACGAGGTGGCTTCCTGGATGCTGCTCTGATGACTATAATTTAATCATCTTCCTTAAATACCTGTGAGTCTGTTGTCTTATCTACAATTCATCACACATCTTAATCAGATAAATGTCTATCACACTGGGGATATTCAGTATTTTCTGGAAAAATGATGGCCCAGGCAGACCTCATTTCACATCTCTAAATTGGTAGAGTGATCAGTCTCCCTTCCTCCAACTGCCACAGTAATGATCTGCCAAATACATCATCTTGCCATGCCACATACTAGCTTAGCATCCTCTATGGCCCCTGATACAAGTCTCACAGCTTTAGTAAATCATCCGTGTCTTCTCGTCATTAGAACTCTGGTGGTCTTGCCAGTCCCATGTTGCATAAAATTTTTCTGTATCATTCAGATATTTCCAAAAAACCAGAACCAGTGATACATCATGATATTTGTATTGATTACAATGAACTGTATCATGAAATTGTGGGCATTGAAAGTTCTATGATCTTCCATCTGCAAACTGATGACCTGAGAGAGAGAGGAGATATGGATTTCACCATAGCCAAAGAATCGAGGATATGAAATATGATGTCCTAGCTTAAGGATGCAGGCAGGAAGCAAAATGGAGGAATTCTTTCCTCTCCGTCGAGGAAAAGGCAATACTTATATCATCTGGAAATACACTCACATAGAATGTTTGATTTGGGTTCACTGCCTTACCTGGTCCTCGGTCAAACTGACATATTAAATTAATCAACACACTCTCCATCCTTTCAGAGATGCTCCCTGGACTGCAGTCACGTGCATATTATATTTCCTTTGCTAGATCATTCTGATGCTACCTAGGGTCTGTATTTGGGTCCTTTTCTTTTCCAGGTAAAGAATTACAAGATGAGAAATTTGCAGTCACAGTGCACAGCCAAGGTCTACTGAAACATAGGCAACACTCCACACAGGAACGAGATACAGACTCCCTGCCAAGGGAGGGGGTCCACAGCTAGAGTATCGTCTGTCTCCCTGCTAGAGAATCTGGGCTTTTATATCCTATAGGGTAGGAGGTGAGCTAGGACTGGGCTCCCATTTGCCTCTTTGGATTAGACAAAGTAGGATGCATGTTGTTTGCTGGTCTACTCATATAGAAGCAGGAACCTGATTGGGTAGAGCATGGGCAGGGTGTTTGAAATTCCCACCAGAGGGAGTCAGATGGAGGGGGGAAGATAGGCTCACCAAAAGGGCCAACTTCGGAAAACATCTTGGATACAAGTGAGAGTAATTGGAATATAGCAGAGTCTAGTCTTGAGTCTTGTCTCCCCCCCAATAACTGTGGTCTCCTCCCCTGTCTATCTGCCCACTTCAGAACTAACTCTTCTTCTCCAATCTACTCTTCTGTACTGCCCAGAGAATTCCTGTTCTTTCTTCAATGTCTTTCTTCAATGTGCAACCTCTTAGAAGCCTTTGCAAATTTCTTCAGAAAGTAGCAGTTGCTCTTTTATGCAGCCATAAGTTTGTCTGTGTACCCCCATTCAATTGGGGGTATGCTGGTGAATTTAAATAAGAAATGCTGCATAGCGTAAGAAGCAATTTTTCATCTCATGGGTGCTGTTTCCATTGCAGTGCTATTCCCTGCCACAAAATGGTCTGTGTTGGGTTTTCAGTTAGTGCTTGTTGAATAACAGAACCTCTAGGAAACAACATGTCTTGCTGTGCTATGTCTAATTCTTCCAGGAGAACTGAGAGGCCTTTGGAAACCACCCTGGGTAGAATCACCCAGTGTCTGCTTTGCGTCTTTCTAGTACTTTGCATTGTTTGAAATTGTCTTCTGTGTTTGACTGCTTACATGGGTGTCATCATCTTTGATCCAGAAAAGTAAAGGCAGAGTGGAATGGGAAAGAGTGAGGAGAGAGGGAAGGAAAAGAACAGATATGTAAAATAAATTGACTCTTTCTTTTAATGGCCTTTGACTTAGGTAGATCATGTTGGCCACATTTTCTAAGAAGAAATGTTCATATAGTAAGATGGAAACAGATAGACGCCAAGGTGCAGCTGAAATGTTTTGCTCTTCAGAACCATCTTTTCATCACCCCAACCTCTAGCTTTTCAAGTTCGGATTCACTATGTCATTGATAATGCTAACTTACGCTGTTAACTAAAGACATTCTTGAAGCAGTGCATTTTTCTCTGGTATCTGCAGTGGGCTCTGAACTAGGGACAGATGCTCTACCTTTTGGTTCAATGTATTCTCACAGCTGATAGAGTTGGGACAAGCACCCGCTTTGATAACTGAGGCCAAAGCTTACAGATGGTTTTGCCTTCGGTATTTTATTTATATGATCTCTTTTGATCCTTTCAACAACCCTCTGGGGACATATATTATTTTATAGGTGAGGACTGAGAGTCAGAGAGGTTGAACCATCTGCTCAAGGCCACATAATTCATAACAGGCAAAGCCATAACTCTGCCATGATTCATATGATTCAGCCCATGTCCTTTCTCCTATTTCCTGAAACAGTTGGTGAATGCAACCATGCTAAGCAGCTACTGACTATGGACAAGGAGTGTGTGTGTGTGTGTGTGTGTGTGTGTGTGAGAGAGAGAGAGAGAGAAGAGAGAGAGAGAGAGAAAGAGAGGTATGCACATGTACATATGTGCTCCTATGGATAAGCATGTGTGTTGAGGCTGGAATTGATGTCAGGCATCTTCTTTTACCATTCCCCACATTATTTTTTGAGACAACTTATTTCTCTGAACCTGCAGCTCACTAATTTGACTAGGCTGGATGATCAGAAAATCTCAGAGATCCTCCTGTCTCTACTTCCCTAGTGCTAAGACTATAGGTGCATAGCACCATGCCTGACTTTTTATATGGGTGTTTGCATTAATTTATTTTCTGTTGCTGTGATAAAATACTGTGACCAAGGGAACTATGAAAGGAAGGGTTTATTTAGCTTACAGTTCCAAAGGGACAAGAGTCCATTATGGTGGGAAGGCATGGCGGCAGAGGTGGCTGGGGATGGAGCAGAAGCTAAGTGTTCAACATCTTCAAGCGGGCACAAGAAACAGAGAGTGACTTGAAATCTGGCAAGGCTTAAGAACTCTCTAAGCCCACCCCCTGGAATGTGCTTCCTCCAGCATGGCCACACCTTCTAAGACCTCCTAAAACAGTGCCATCAACTGGGGACAAAATGTTCAAATACTTGGAGCCTATGGGGGACATTCTCATTCAAACCAGCACAGTGCTGGAGATTGGGACTTAGATCTTCATGATTACTGGTAAGGCAAGAACTTTACTGATGGAGCCATCTTCCTAGTTTCTGAAGCCATTTCCATGCTCAGACCCATCCATGTGATCCTGCTTCACAGTGGCTTCCAAATACCAGCACTTGGTTGTGCTCTACCCTGGGAGTCTTTAGGAAGTCACAGGCAAACCGGATTCCATAACTGTGCCCAACTTCACTAGTGAGGATGGGACAAGGGTGTTTGTGCTCTACTGTGCTTTGTCTTGGACTTAGATTATCTGAAAGAAGATTTAAGGAGAGAGATGTCAAGTGTTTGAAGTCTCTGTTACTCCTTTCCTTCATTCCGCGGGTGGGAAGATGAACATTCTGGGAGAAGAACATGGTCTCCTTATTTTAGAATTACTTTTTTTCTAAACATTTACATTTTAAGTCATTTTTTGGACAGAAGGAATACCATGGTGGTATTTTTTTGATGATTAACTTTGTGTCATCTTGAGTGGACTAAGAAAGCTCCCCAGATAGCTAGGAAAAAACGTTCTTTCTGCATGTTTGTGTGAAGATGTTTCTGGAAGAGGTTGGTATTTAAGTTGGTGGATTTAAGAGGACACAAAAGTAGAAGTGGACCCGTTTAGGGGGCTGAAGACCAGCTGGGGGGAAGGCAACTGTAGGGAGGTGGGGAGTAGGGTGGAATATGCTCAGAGCACATGAGTTCTATGGCAATATCTTTACAAAACCCAGTACTATACGCAATGAACACACCAGTAAGAATAAAAATAAGAAAGGTACAAAGAAGATATATGCATGCCTCAGCAAATGTGAGCATCCCATCCTCCAATCCATTCAGAACCCAAGTACAAAAGAAAAGGAAGCATGACTCCTCCCTCTCTCCTCTCTCCTCTCTCTCCTTCTCTCTCTCTCTCTCTCTCTCTCTCTCTCTCTCTCTCTCTCTCTCTCTCTGTCTGTCTCTTTCTCTCCTTGAGCAGAAATATCTATCTGCTCCTGCTTGGGAAATTCTTGCTCCTGGCTCTTAGACTTTAGACTGGGAGCCACATGGTAAATCTCCATGGTTCTTAGTCCTTTGGACTTGGACTGAAAACTCTAATTATATCCCCCAGATTTTTTTTCTATAAATATGTTGTTAATAAATAAATAAATAAACATGTATATGTCTCTTAATTGTTTTGTTTCTCTGAAAGACCTTAGCATATAGTATGCTTAGGTTATTGTTTTGAGTATAGAATCATAGAGAAGAAAATAAAATCCATTTATAACGAAATAGACTAGATACCTCAAATGCCACTATGGGTTGTCTTTGATAAGGATGTTATTGATTTCTAAAATTACCTGGGATCATGCTTTATTGTGCACAATTTTGAAGTTTTCTTTGCTTATCTTTTACATAAGCTTTCTTCTCATGTTCTTACATTTTCTTCATAAACGCAATTTTCAGTGGTAACATCATAATTGCTTTACGGACATACCATCATTTACTACCATTTTCCTCACACTGGGCGTTTAGGTTGTTCATGGTGTACTATTTCACTAAGAGTCCAGTCCTTTGAGGGTAGTTTTGTTTTTATTGTGGTCGTTGGGAGATTATCCACAAGCTGGTTTCCTAAGGCCATGTTAATAGCCACTGTCTGAGGACTTTCTGAATCCTCAGGAGTGTTTGTCATGTAGTGATACCAGACAAAGTCTTGGGAGACTCCCTTGAGAGGTCATTATGGCTTAGCACTAGACCATGAGGATTTTAAACATAGTCTGTGGCACATTTATGCTTTCAAAGAAAGATTCGTTTTCCCTCAAGTAAGTTTTCTGAATTAATGCTGGTCTCTAGGGAGGACTACGGGGGAAACAAAATTTTGCATTTAATGATTTGCCGTCATTCACTTAATGCTGAGTTCCACATTACCCGACAGAGGTTTGTTAATAATATGCTCTTGCTTTGGGATGTTTTCCTGTGGATTATTCCTAGGAAATAATGATGTTAACACCTTCAAGAGAGCTGACAAGGAAGCCTGAAACAGAGGCTGTCATTATTAAAACATCATGATTATGCAAAACAAACGTTCCTCCCTGGCGAAGTTTGCTACCATCCACTTCCATTCTTCGATGCCTTATTCTCAGCATTACCTCAATCAATAGGTTGGTAGTGAGTTGCTGTGTATTTACAAAATGAAACAGAGTCGTGGGGAGGAAGCAGAAGCTTTGAAAGAGACACCTATGGAACGTCCAGAGTCATTTGAGACGCCCCTCGCCTGCCTCTTTGACCTTATAAACACCTGTCCTTCACCTGCTCTTCTGCTTTCTAGGTCTTGCTTTTTTATTTTTTGTGGTGTGTGTGTGTGTGTGTGTGTGTGTGTGTCGAGGACTGGGGTGTTTATGCCATGTACATGTGTAGAGGTCACAGGACAACTTTGAGGCATCAGGCCTCAACTTCCACTTTGTTTGAGGCAGAGTCACTTGTTCATTACTATGTACACCAGGCTAGATGGTTTACAAGCTCCCAGAGAGCCTCCTGTGTCCTACAGAAGAGCTGGGGTTATAGATGTGCATTAGCACTTCCTTCTTTATGGGGTTCCAGGGATAAAGTCAGGTCTTCACATTTGTGTGGCAAGCACTTTATCTACTGAGCTGTCTCCCCAGTTTAGGGCTTTCCATTTATTTATTTATTTATATTTATTTATTTATTATTTATTCATTTATGTATATATTTATTTATTTGTTTTGATGAAACCCCTCATTCTTTGGTTTTTTTCTTTGCCTCTTCAAACTGAAATTATGGATGGATTTGACACCTTAGAGTCAAGGATGTGCCTCTATGCTAAAAACACATTGGCAAGAAAATAACAGAGGCACGTGGCCCACAACAGGGACACCAACATTTTCTGTGTCTGGTGTGAGGCATCTTTGGAAGATTTTGTTCTTCATATTGACCTGTATCATACTGTGTAAATACAGCGAGTGTTCTTGCTGTGCAATCATAGCTTCAAGACAATTGTTTGCCAACAGCAGGCTGCTACTGAGGTCCTCCTACAAGCAAACTCTGGATCTGCTTAAAGCCATGGCTTTTAATTGATTTTTGGATTATGGATTCTTTGGGGACTTCAGTTAAAAACTTGCAATTGTTGGTAAGAAAAAAAAATTCATGGGCACTTATATTTTATACACAGTTTCCTGAGGTTTGCAAAGATGCTGAAGCCACGTTAAATAGATAGGTAAATAATCTTTAATAGGTCCCAACAGTCTCTAGAAAAGAATCACATTCTGGAGAAAGATGGTCCATTTAGTCTATGGTGCAAATGAGCTGCAGAGCTAGGTAGGACTGAAACTTACTAAGTAGTGTATTCCAAATTGTAGTACCTTGCTCGTTTTTTAATGTCATGGAGTCAGGGCTTATATTCAAAATACTGAACAGCCACTTGAGCTCAGGAACACAGCTAATCTGATCAATCAGCTAATTCTATCAAAAGGAGACCCTTGTTCCAAAGGCCCATGTTCCCTGATTGGGAACTAGTCAAAGCCTTTAGCTCCAAGAGGAGAATTTCTAAGTACAGCAGCAACAGTCATGTCCTAGTTAGGTCCTTAATTACCCAGTCAGCTGCTATGTTCTCTATCTGCAGAAGGAGTGGGCATCCAGGACTGAAAGTAATGTTGGCCCATGCACGCTGACAGCCTGAACACCAACTACTGTGAGCTCAGGGACGATTCTTTGAGTAATGTGCAATTTGAGGTTTGCTGGGAGATAAGCAATTGACTCTGGTTTCTTAGGCAAGTGCTTCAAATTAAATAATTGAGTTTGGGGTGTGGTTTAAACTATACTCAGGGGACCTATACAGCATCATCACTGTAAAGACTCAGTCACGTGGACATGCTAGCAAGGTCTGGTGTGGTTTGATAGTTTCCTTCCTTGCAAAGCAAAGACTCCCCTCTCCCCATGCAAGATGATTGACAGTGAGCATTAACTCTGTGATAGGACTTAGAACTCATTCAATAAGAATCCAGCCCTGTCTACCAGGGTTCCTGCCTCCTCTGCCTCCCTCTTGTAGTTATGAGATAATCTCAGAGGAAAGAAAGGATGAACTTGAGGTGTATGCTGATTATTTGCTAAACTCCAGATGCACTGCTCCAGGCTCAGCATCAGTCATATGCCTTTAAAATAGTCTTGATGATGAATTTTTACTTAACAATATTATTAAATAAAGTCAGTCTTTTCTGTCTACAGGTTTCAAATAGGCTAAATCAACTAACAATAGATTACAACTACGAAAAAAATATGCTTATGTTCTGACCATTAATACAATGTAACAATTATATATATCGTATTTTCATTATACTTGGTATCATAAATAATCTATAAGTGATTGAAAGTATAGAACAGGGTGTGTGTAGGAGTCATGTAAATATTGTTTTATTTCATATGAGAGCTTTGATCATCATCAGATTTTGTTAATTGCAAATGACCCACAGTTACAAAGGGACAATTACATATTCTCTTCTACTATTCTATGTTATTTGATGTCAAAATACAGTATTCAAAGTCTCAAGTCAGAGCAGATTCACTAGGGTAAGTAACCTTGCAAGAAAGTCGACACTACCCTGAGAGCATACCTTCTAAAGAGTGTTTTCTGTTATGGGCAGTGCTATTCAGGGCAGGATGGGAGCAAAGCCCCCATGACATGGGGTCTTATCTCTGCAAGGCTGAAGAGATCAGTCTTTCACTAGGGACATGATTCATCCCAGGATGCATGCAGCTGTAAGGGATCCCCAAGCATTTTATTGCTGCAACCTTTCCAAAATGCCAAAAGAGGCATTTTCTGCGCCTTAGCGCTTCTCAACACAAATATCAGTCTGTGGTACTTTATTTTCTCTCACCCTCCAAAGAAATCTGTTCTGGAAGCTTTGGAAACAGATGCAAATGAGTTCCTCCCCCATCTTGCTTGCTGTAATTCCCTTAATTGCTAAATCACCCCGTGCTGTTTGTCTTGTTATAATATTTTTGTGCTCCACTTGAGCTCTGGAATAGGTAACGTTCTCTCTGTTGTGTCAACAGGATTATCACAAATCCTGTCTTCAATAGCTCTGCAGACATTGGCACACATCAAGAGCCAGTGTCAGCTGCCATGTTTTCTACAATCATGAGAATCTACATATGAAAATGAGGTTTATTTGCATATGGATTCAAACAAGATGTGGGTTTATGTTTCCCCAAAGTAGGGCCATAAAAGGGCTACCTTCCTTACTCTTTCAATTTTATTTACTTTTCAGACATAGCCTATTTTTCATGTACATTTTTCTCTGATTATAAGTGACATTGGCTCATTGTGAAACTGGAAAATGAAAATGATAAGAATAAAAACATGCTCCACAATCTGCTCAATTGCATTATGAGAAACTCTTATGCCTTCAAGGCTCTCTCGACCCCCAAATTGTCAGCATACTCTACATTAAATTTAACTTTCTGTTTAATGTGACAATATTTGCCTCTTATAGTGTTTTCATGTGATAGTTACATACTACTCTAAGGGCTGCATAGTATTCTCCTGCGTGTGCATCCTAGTTATCTAGGAACTCTTTAGGGTGTTTTCTTCCTTTCATTATTTCTATTATTTATGCTGTTGTAGATTTTGAAAATTTTACACACGAAGTATGAATAATTGCCTTCAAATACCTTCTCAGAAGTGCTTTGGTTAATTCAAAGGGTTCTTTTTTTACATTCTTCATGTAAATGAACAAGTTTTCTTTCTAAGATACTTAAAACAGTGGATAATCTCACCAGCACAAGATGAGGATATTTTGCACTTCAAGTTGACCAGAACTGAGATTCTGCGTTCCTTCTCGCCTCCCCTCCTTCACCTTCCTGCTTTCCTTTCCTATGTTGTCTACCGTCTGATATTCATTTTGCACTTCAAGTTGACCAGAACTGAGATTCTGCGTTCCTTCTCGCCTTCCCTCCTTCACCTTCCTGCTTTCCTTTCCTATGTTGTCTACCGTCTGATATTACGTATCTATGCATAAATCTATGCATCTATGCCTCTATCTTCTATCATCTAAAAAAAAATATTATCTGTCATCTATCTATCTATCTATCTATCTATCTATCTATCTATCTATCTATCATCTATCTATATATATATATCATCTATCTATCTATCTATCTAATCTATCATCCATCATCTATCCATCCATCATCTATCTATCTCTCTATCTATCTATCTATCATCTATCTATCTGTCATCATCTATCTATCTATCTATCTATCTATCTATCTATCTATCTTCTACCATCATCTATCTATCTATCTATCTATCTATCTATCTATCTATCTATCTATCTATCATCTATCTATCTATCTATCATCTATCTATCTATCGATCTGTCTATAATCTATCTATCATCAATCATTTTATCAGATTATATAAATCAGGTTAAATATAATCTGCCTATATCTATCATTAACAATTATTATCTATCTATATGTCTGTCTCTTTACCTTCATTTATCTATATCATCTATTCATCATTATTATATATCATCTATGTATCTATTTAGATATAGACACTCTACATGTTGCTTTAATGTATGTCTATATCTATATCACATATATCTATATCATATATATCTATAGCTATATCATATATATGATATCATATGCAGATATATGAATGTGCATTTATAGATAAAAATTATTTTTTGGTGTTATGTGGACATCTTTGTTTATGAGATCAATTTTCCCACATTTTCTTAAACCAGCTATCTTTCTTTTTCTGTGTGCAATCTTTTCTTGTCATTTCAGGAGCTGTAGCTTGAGACTGAAGCTGAGAACCATCAGAGTGCCCTTGTATGCAGTTTTTCTCATAGAAATGAGCAGAATTACAAGGTTTCAAGTGCTTATCTTCTCCCCATCAAGTGGGCCCTGCCAATCATTATTAGAGATGCATGAACTTGGGGTGTTTGCTTGTATTTAGCCTAATGTGAGATTTCTGTTTATGACTATTGGGAAAGAATCTTAAATCAAGCCCTACAGAAATGTCAAATGCCAGTATCAACAGTGGGGTCTTGTTTGAATGACAGAAATAATACTTTGTCATTAGCCTGGAGAGCATTCAGAGGAGGACAGTCACTCTGAGATAGCACAGTAGAGAGGATCTAGAGCAGTTTCCACCCCACAAATGCCTATAATGAGATGACTGTGCCTGAGGGTTCAGTTTAATTGGTCTCCTCCCTCTTTTTCTTCTCTGCTCCTTGAAAGGAAATCAACCTGGGGCATTTGATTGGCATGTTCTATGAAACCTCCTTCCCAGTTTTATCTCTGAGACATAAAAGCTTCATCTTGTGGGGCTCAAGTAAATGGAAATATTTGACACTTGGAATTTTCTAGTTTCATGGAAAGGAATCAAATAGAGATGAGGATAAGGAGGACTGATTTTTACCACAGCTCTTGTAACCTCCATGAAATAGCAGTTTCCCTGTGTGTGTGTGTGTGTGTGTGTGTGTGTGTGTGTGTATTTATTGCTGAATTCAGCTAATTTGTGATGGAACAAACAGTGAGATGACTCAGCATAAACATTTAGAACGTTGATATAATTGTTTTTATCAATTGTGCATTCTAAATCATCCTGAACTGCAGCAAGTGTGCTAGCCTGGGGTGTAGCTCAGTGACAGAGCACTTGCTTGCATGCATCAGGCCCTGTATTTAAGCTCCAGCAATGTAGAAAAAAAGTATATTGTACCATTTGTATTGTATGTACATTGCTAAGAATTAAATTAGTCACTTACTGAGAGGGGTGATAGAATGCAGTGATATGAAGGGGGGGAAAGGGGAACATTAGAGGAGGAATGGCTAAATGGGGTGGGGGATGGGAGGGCAGGGCAGAGAAGGGAGTATAGGGAGGGATAAGTAACACTAAAAGCCTTTAGAAAAAGGCATATGGTAACCTACCAATATAGAAGCTTCTTAAAGTATATACATATGTGTAATAAAATGCGATTAAAAGGAGTTACCTTATAACAAGGAGACATTGTCCCTTCTAGACATCATAGGCTAAAATAAACCCAGGAATGGACTCTCTCTAGAAGCTGTTGAGCAAGTGTCCATGAACCCTCCAACAATACTGGCCACTGTCCCTGCTCTTGGTTACCCACCAGAACTGGATGGTAAGACCCTATTGTTGAAGATACTACATACATGTATAACAAACAGGGAGAAATCAAGCTGGTGCTGACTTCAGAGCCTTGTCTCTACTGGCTAGCATTCATAGTGCTGGAAGGTGCTATGCATGCCACTGGAAGCAAAAAATAATTATCAACCTGACCCTGCTGTGAAGCCTGTGAACTACAACAACAACAGGCCTGGAAAGATATGCCCACTGGTATAATAATGGCATAAATATTATGGGAGTAACCAACCATTCTATAATTAGATTTAAGGTCTACTTTATAGGATGGAGCCCATATCTGACATTGACATCATGTTTAGGAACTTGAGGCCAGACAGGTCACAGGGCAAAGAGGAGAGTCTAATACTAGTTTTCTACTAAATAGTTATCATATTAAATTGACTCCTAATAATTTATTGTTATAGATTAATGCATCTTTCAACTCTCACTAGAGAAGTTTCCTTATACAACAGATGGTGTTTAATGCATAAACTCACAACTGGCCAATGGGCAGAGAACAGAGGCTGCAGAGTACTTTTCCTTCAATATGACACCTATATCAAACTTCTGCCTCCCAAGGCTCAGGGGTCATTTTGAAAGAGGGGGCAGAAAGGCTGTAAGTGCCAGATGGAGTGGATAACCACAAGGAAGCTTTCCAGATGGTTGGTTACTTGTATGAGTGGTGACAGCATGCACAAGTCCCATGCAAGCTCAAACCAGACAAAATTTCAGCATAGATGTGGGGAAGTAAACAAGAAATCCAAACCCAACCTAAGGAAATTTTGCAACCAGTGGCTCCTTGGAGGGGGAGAGATAGTCTCTTTGAAGGATGGGATTCTTGGTAGATTAGCCAGGCTCCATACTAAAGGACATTTGGGGACACAAATTAGACTCTACAGGCCTTTATAGATACATAAAAGAATACTATGACTAATAGAATTAATTGGACAGGGGCAATAAGGTAATAAGGGAAGATACACATAGGAGAGGGGATCTAGATACCACCAAAATATATTGTATGAAAATCACAAAAATTGGGGCTGAAGAGATGGCTCACTGGTTAAGAACACTGTTCTTGCAGAGGATCTGGGTTGGAATCCCAGCACCCACATGGCAACTAACAACTGTCTGTAACTCCAGTTCCAGGGGATCTGACAGCCTCTTCTGTCTTCCACGAGCATTGCATGACATGTGTGTACTTACCTACATGCAGGCATAACACTCATACACATAAAATAAAAATAATAAAAAAAAGAAAATCACAAAAATTCTATGAAAATAAAAAAAGAAATCTGAAGCCTTTACAAAATCATTTACCCAGCTATAAAGAAGTGAACTATTTTACTCTAAACTTCTTTGCAACTCATTGTTTGAACACTTTAAGGCTTTTACGATCCACCCTCAGGAGGAGGCATCCTTTGAGCTATTTTCCCAGCTTAAGATCTCATGTGCTTGTAATTTACTGCCTAGTTCCCCTATGACCCAGAACATTGCACATCTGAGATGATGGTGGGTGAAGGGTACAATCTGTGACATGGGAGCACTTTTCCTTCTTGTGAACTCTGACACATAAAGACCAAATCTAAGGTTTTCTTTATTAGTTCCACAATGGTCACTGTCTCTTTCTGACCCCAACCCAGAGTTGTGTTTCAGGACTCTTCCCATCTGATTTTGGTTTAGATTGATACCCTACATAAAACAAGTTGACTTGTCTTCTTAGCAGCAGGAGGTCTTGGGAACTGGAGCCCCGTAGAGAGCTTAGTTCAGGGGCCAAGGCAAAAGCAAGGAGTAAATCTATGTATACTTACAACTGGAAATGAGCAAAATCCTGTCAGTTGCTGGTTTCTTATGGGATAAAGGCTAGATATGGAAAAGCAAAAGGCTGAAAACATAAGCAAGATAAGCAGGAGAGGGGACACAACAGGGCAGTGGAATGTAAAGAGAACAGAGACTCAGGTTGAAGGTATGTATGTTAAATTCCCATGGAGTCACAGACTAATACCACAAATATCCATAAACACAATGATTTAAGGCAACGTAAATTTGTTCTCTTATATTCCAAAGGTCAGAATGGGTCAGCAGCGTTACCTTCCTTCTGGATGTTTGAGGGGAGAATCAGTTCCTTGTTTTGTGTTGCATGTACAGGCAGCCTGCATTTCTTGACTCAAGGTCCAGCCTCCACCTTGAGCACCAGCACTGTACCTTTTTTTTTTTTGGTCCTGTTGAGACAGGGTCTCCCTGTAGCCCCAGCTGTCCTGGAGCTTACTATGTAGACCAGGCTGGCCTCGAACTCACAAAGATCCACCTGCCTCTGCCTCCCAAGTGCTGGGATTAAAGGCGTGAGCCACCACGCCAGCTTACTATCCTTTTTATTGTAAATATTGTCATGATCACATTGAGTATCTGGATATCCAAGATTATCTCCCCTCTCAAGATACCTTAGTCACATCTATAAAAGGCCCTTTTATTGGTCACATGAAGAACACATGTACAGCATGGACATCTTTGGATGGCTATTATTTATTCCGTTTGATGGTTTGATTAAAGAGAATGTCCCCCACAAGCTCCAAGTATTTGAACATTTTGTCCGCAGTTGGTGGTGCTGTTTAGGGAGGTCTTAGAAGGTGTGGCCATGCTGGAGGAAGCAAGTCACTGGGGGCAGGCTTAGAGAGTTCTTAAGCCTTGCTGGATCTCCAGTCACTCTCTGATTCCTGTGCCTACTTGAAGATGTGAGCATTTAGGTTCTGCTCCTACACCAGCCACTTCTGCTGCCATGCCTCCCTGCCATGATGGACTCTTGCCACTTTGGAACCATAAGCTAAATAAAATCTTCCTTTTATAAGTTCCTTCGGTCATGGTGTTTCTATCACAGCAGAAGAAAAGTAAGACATTCCATCATGCTACAATAGCAAGAAAAGGGGATATTTGGGGAATTGACATATATTATCCTTCACAGTGATTTGTTTGTGGCATTAGCACAAGGAGAGAAGAAAATAGAGACTCCACTCACATTCTGTCTTTGTGCCGCTCCCTCTCCAAGATTGGAACACACATAAATGGTTATTCCCAGTGTGAACAGAGAAATGGGAATTATAAGCAACAGCATGAAGGGGTGGAAATAATGCCAATTTAGAGTGCCACCCACTGGAAATGCCTATAGTCAATGACAATATGGTTTCATTAATAAGTCCCTAATCAGTGAGCTTGTAGAACAGGGAAGCAAGTTGACTGAGGCATGATGGGTATTTCTTCCACAGGATTGCTCTTTGAGCTCCCTCTGTCAGACTTGAGGTTCAGGGACAAGACAGTGAACCACTCTGCCACCAGATATGTCACCCCTTCCCCACTCCCCAAACTCATATATGCATACACACAATCACATGCATACACTCATAGCATATGCACCCACACTGACATGTTGATTCTTTCAATATATATATAATGGGTTAACCTTTTTAAGCTTACAAGAAAATTAAGCAGAAAGCGTACAGTCCTAATATACTCCTAAACTTCCCACTCTCTTCTGTTCTGCCTTTCTAAGAGTCAATAAAACAATTGTACATTCTATGGATTTTTTGACAAATGTGGTGATATATAGAATAATTTCGCTGTCTCAAATGTTCCCTGGGCTCTTCCTCTGTCATATTCTCTGTCATATTTTTTTTCCTTTCTTTGGGTTTTAGTAAAAATTTTAACTCTGCTATCCTGATCAATATATGAGTTTCCCCAAACTCTGTGGGCTGGTGTTCTTAAATGCAGTCCACACGGTCATGCTTCTGTATGGGATTAACTAAGAGTGGGAGCTTATACAGCAGGAAGGGACTGTTGTTCTGCGTGGAAGCCAGTGGTCTGCTGCGACCAGATCACAGAGATCTGTGAGATCCCACGGTATTTATCTCTTTCCAGCTCTGAATTTTATGATGTCAATTTGAAATCAGCCATAACAGAAGGATTTATGCCACAGATGTCAGTAAATGCTACAAATCAGGGTTCTTCCCTGCCACCCCAGTTACTGGACATTGACCAGCACATTTCTCAAAGTGTTATCTTAGTCTGTGCAGTCCACACGGTCATGCTTCTGTATGTATACAGCAGGAAGGGGCTGTTGTTCTGCGTGGAAGCCAGTGGTCTGCTGCAACCAGATCACAGAGATCTGTGAGATCCCACGGTATTTATCTCTTTCCAGCTCTGAATTTTATGATGTCAATTTGAGATCAGCCATAACAGAAGGATTTATGCCACAGATGTCAGTAAATGCTACCAATCAGGGTTCTTCCCTGCCGCCCCAGTTACTGGACATTGACCAGCACATTTCTCAAAGTGTTATCTTAGTCTGCTTCTTTATGACTGAAAAATGGAAAAAGCAGAGTATTAGCTTGAGATCCCGAGGTGGGAATCATAGTTTGAGAATGACTGGGTCAACACAGTGGCTTGTATTCTTGCTGTTTTTGTAGGGCAGGACCATGCTGCAGACCTCCGTGGCTGTGGGTCACCTTGGGCTCACACAAGAGAGAGACAGGTTACATCTTGTTTGAAGTACCACAGTTCAGGATGTTTTTTCAATATTATGACTTATCCTATGCCCAGCCAGCTTTATTTTTTTTT
>NW_008328087.1:812731-823772 GCF_000622305.1 Nannospalax galili
ACTCCTTGCTCATCTCTCTCTCTCTCTCTCTCTCTCTTTCTCTCTCTCTCTCTCTCTTACTGTGATCCAGCTCTGTTGGCCTTCTTTCTGTTTCTAGTACATGCCATGGTTGCCCAGGGAGACATGTACTCCCCATTCCCTTTGCTGAGAACAATGACTGACTTCCTGTTGCTTAGGGACCTCTCTTTCCTGAGCCACCAATCTAAAGGGATCTCTCACATTGCTTTTCAACTTGCTTAACTTGTGTTACTTTTAATTTTTAATGCATCATCTAGGTTGTCGCTACTTGAAAAGATCATGCTTATTGATTGGGATACCTGTTTCTAATCTGTCTCTCCCCAATTGTATTATAGGATCTTGAATGAGGCATCTGTTCATTGTATTCACTTTTAGACCCAATGTGTTGCTGCCTATACCTTTGTAGATGCTCAGTAAATATGTCAAGTGAATATATGCTTCTCCAACACTTTGCCCTTTGCCCACAGAGAGACTGTAATCACGCTGCTGGTGCCTTTGAAACCAGACTATTAACAAGATGAAAATAATTTCACATGGCACATTCTGTAATACAGTCTTTAGGGACAAACTCCACTGTACAAATTCAGAATTAATTACAATACTAAAGCAACGCAATATATTGGGATAAATTAATTGAATTTGATTTCATTTCCAACTAGGCTGGTAGTCCCATTTTTACCCCCTTGGGGAATTTTCCACTTTATGAACAGATTTTCATCAAGAAGTTTGTTAGAAATGAGGGATGATTTTGCAGCTAATGATGTAGAGTGGGGAAGGAGAACTTCTCTGAGCGACTTTACCCCCAGTTTGCTGACATTTTCCAAATGTCTTTCCTTGAGGTAAGACATCTCCTTGCTTTCTCCAGTTGGAAATAGAAGCTGATAAGCCACGATGAGGAACCAATGGCAGCTGTTTCACAAGCAATCTCTTTCATTCTTTGACTTCCATCACCAGGCTTTATAAAGATCAAGTGTCTTTAGAAACTTTTGTACTGTCTTTGTTCCAGGCTCCTACTAATTAGTCTGTGACCCTCCAGGATCAGACATACACAGAAACTTCCAGCTCTTCCAAATCAGTTGTGCCTTTTCCAATAGACTGCAGCGTACCACAAAATCAGCAAAAAGGCTTTGTCTCCTTCTGCCAACTGTCCTTCCTCCCCATCAGGCTGACTGAGGAGACAGATTGTCTTCAGCATAGATTCAAATTGTAACTATGGACAGATTTCCTGAATGACTGTCACCAAGGAAGCCTGAGTTCTCTCCAATGACACAACCTCAAACTATGGAAAACAGATATGTTACTCACCAGCTGATTCCTTTGTGAAATGGTGAATATGAGCAAGATTTCCCTTTTTAGAACCTACATGAAGTCACTCACAGAAACAGGAAATGCATGTGGAGGGCTTATTTCAAGGCAGTTCCTCTCAGGGAAGAGTTTGGCATGAGTGACAGTGGGAATTTATATTTTCCTCCTTTATTACAATAGATCAGATCCTCAATATAGACTCATCTCCCTCATGACACACTGTCAAAGATTCCTTTAAGTGACCACTGCTTGTTAACTTTGAAATTGGAGCTCAAACTTTGGACATTCATATTTATGATTTATTTGACTGTTTGTAATGAAAAACTGAAAATGTGAACAACACAGCTTTATAGATTCCTCAACATTTCAGATAGAATTTTACTTCTTTCTCCTATTACTCCAAGGAGTAAACACTTTGTATATGGAGTTTACTTCTTTGCCTCTGCCAGAGCAGACATTATAAATGATCATAGCATTCCTTCTCCTTGAGCTGAGATATGGTAGGAGAATCCTATACCTAGTTCTCAGCAGCTGCCAGAATTGATCAGAAATATCATGAGGGGTGAAACCCATTTGGCCACCATATTCTAAAGTAATAAGGACTTACTCTGAGTGTGAGCACAGGTGCTGCTGGGATGGCCTCTGTGATGATACTCGATGCTCTCAAGTTTATTTTGTCTCAATTTCAGACTCACCTTGGTGGGGACATCACCCCCCACCCAATGATCCTGCTTTTCTCTATCACTGGTGTTCTCTGTTTACACATTAGTGTGGGTCAATGGGTAGCTCGAAAGCATATGGGGAACATGCCTCCTTTTAAAGTCAAGCACTAAGAATCTTGTCTTAGTGCTGGAGAGATGACTCAGTGGTTAAGAGCACTGGTTGTTCTTGAAGAAGACCCTGGTTTGAACCCCAGCACCCACATGGTGGCTAACAACCATCTGTACCTCCAGTTTCAGGGGATCTGATGCCCTCTTCTGTCCTCCATGGGCATGGAACAACACAGTTGCACTAACATACATGCAGGCATAACACTTGTATACATAAAATAAAAATAAATTTAAAAAAATTAAAAAAAATCTTGCCTTGTCAGACAAACACACAACAGGCTGGGTCTTGCCCCAGCTTCCAGAACTAAGCTGTGTTGCACAGATCTGGCCTGGAGTCATTTTCTATAATATTCTCACTGTAGTGTCTTATTTTAGAGAACCGTACTAGTTTTGCAGCCAATTACAAATAAGATCTGGCTGCTGAAATTAGCCAAAGGCCGATTAAGATTTCTTGGGGGCTCTTTCCCTGACTGCAATGTCACCATAAATGTCTCAGCTGTGCAGGGAGGGCTGATATTTTATAAGCTGATACCACATTCGGGATTAAAATCTTCATCTCAGTCATCTGCCTGACCAATTGGCAGTAGTCACAAAGCAAAAGGATCACAGTTCACATCATTAAGAGGATGACTGAAAATGCTATCAGTGTAGCCTCAGCCAGGCGTAATCTAATTTGAGGTGGGACGAAGAGATGCACAGTAAAGGGAGAGAGGAAGAGAAGGACAGAAATTCAAACAAGAGTCCCCCCAGATCCCAAGGCCTTTTGGATTTTTTCATTTCCATAAGGATTTATTAAGTACCTGTGGAGTTCTTATTACTGTGAGGAATGGGAGGGTACAGAGCTTGAAGGCCCTTTCCTGTGCTTGGAATTTGCAGCCTGGCACAAAAGATGTATTCACTGAGGATGTAGACAAATAATTGGTGAATTTGCATTAGTAGGAAGAATTTTTTCAGTATCATCTAAGTACCTGAAACTACTGGAGAAAGGAAAGGAAGGAAACAAAAATTGATAGCAGGCGTTTCTGTGGGTCTTACTGTGCGCATTGAATTGATCATTTTTCTTTCCTTTTCCTTTCTGAGACAGTGACTCTGGGTAGCCTCAGCTGGTCTGGAACTTCAACTCGCTATATATCTCTATATAGACCAGGCTGGCTTCCATCTCACAGAGATATGCCTCTGCTTCCCCAGTGCTGAGATTAAAGGCATGCGTCACCATGCCCAGACTGAATTAAGTCTTTTATACATGCAAACCTAGTCTTCATAATAACCCTAAGATGTATAGGCATGAAAAGTGTAAAATATCCTCTATGCTATCTAGTTCTAGTTTACATTTAGAGGTTACTCTGATGTTATTCATGGTAGGTGTTCCATCCTTGTTTGAACATTTATTAAATATTCACTCTTAGATTACTGAGAACAGACTGAACTCTCTTGCTTTATTGAGATAGGGGTCCTTCTGCATTTGAAACATGGAATTTCCCATATCTTGTCCATCAGTTGCCAAGGAGGAAAAGTTAGTGCTTTCAGAGGGTTGGAAACCCAGGGAAAGGATGGGCCATCTTCTGTTCTCTTTGAGTGGTCACCAGCTCCCGGCTTTATAGGAGCCCCAAGACAAGAAGGAAACTAACTACAAAGGCTGCTCAGGGTGGCAAAATCACTATGGGTGGTATCTTCTGGACATAGAGGTTGGCAGAATGCAGACATCTGACAAGCTCTTGGAGAGTCATTCCATGAAAAACATTGAGGGTCACCAGCCCTCTGTGGGGAACTGGATGATCCACAGAAGCCAACTCCTTCAACTTGGCTGGTCTCTGTTGTTGGCATTGTCTCAGTGAGATATTGGAAGGGGGAGCATCAAGCAGGAGACTCTTGCTTTTGACAAGTCTGGCCTCACTGATACACAAATAAAACTACAAAACTTCCAACAACCAAAACATCATTGCTGCTTATTTCTCCAGACCAGGCTCTGAGCCTGTGACAATCCCGAAGGTATTGCCCACTGCAGAAGTCTCATTATCACACAAAGTGCTCCGTAATACAGAAAATAAAAGCCAATTAGGCACACCCAACCTAAGGAAAACTAAAACTTTGGTAAGTCTCCAGAGAGGTCCTAGACCATGAATGTCCAGATAAACTAACTCCTGAGATTCTGCCTTGACTCCTCTGCAGCCGTTTGTAAGGAATGAGGTTTAAAACTCACAGTTGTGATTCTCTCTCACAATGTAGTTTCCTAAGAATCTGAGCCAGAATGAAGCCCACCTGGAAGGCTTAACTGATATGACAGTGACGGTACATGGTTAAACCCAATTCTGTGTACCAGATGCTGTTCTGAGTTCTTTGTATTAACCCCATTAGTCCCCCAAATAATTCTATCAATTATTTGCAAATGAGGAATTTGGGGTGTAGGGAGGCTAATTAGCTCAAGACCCATTTGTAAGAAGTAGAATTAAGTTTTGAATTTAGGAAGGCTGATTCTTGAGGTCAGGGTCTCAGTGCCTTGCCTTATGGATTAGGCTGTAGCACATAAAGCTTCAAAATGAGGCTGCAGTGATTTATCTATCAGTTAGAGGCTCTCACTTTCTTTCTCCAGGGCTGAAGGTGCTGTATACTTAGAAAGGCTGTGATTCCATCAGACAGGAGCAGACTCATATTCCCTCCCCAGGCTGTTCCTTCCCTGGGCCATTGGACACTTGCATCCTAGACTCCAAAGGCAGAGGTCAATACTGGATGGCGTGCTCATAGTCCCTTGGGGTAAAAATGGCAGCTTCTCAGTTGTACAGTGAAAAACAGCCATTTGATTCTCCTCAGTTCTGTATGACTCTTGTGAACTAATCTCTGGAAACTATGGTCTGAAAAGAAGTAAGTAAAAGAGAGCCTACTTCTCTTCCCTACAGGTGGGGTTTCAAATACCGGAATAATTCAAGACCCCTTGCCTCTTTACACACATGCCTCACCTCAGTGTTCTGCTCTGTCAGAGGAGTACTCAGAGTGCCTCTGAATTATGGGACTTTGATGTATTTTTAAGGAAAAAGACCAGATTTTCCAGAGCCAATTGCTGTGTTTTCTCTAAATCAAAGCAAATAGCATTATTTCTCCAAATGTTACTATTCTAATGAGATTTATTTTTACCTAGAGAGGCTGCTCTTGAGCAAGATGCAGTTAGAAGTTTATGCTATAGACAGAATAATCTGCTCCACTGAAATGTGATTTGTTGCAGAGGGCCGTTTGGAGTTTGGATAAATGAGAATGATAAACACAATGATTCCTGGTGGTTTTTAGTAACATGATTACCACTGGAGACTAGAATTCTCCTCCCTCTCTGTGTCTCCCACTCTCTCAGCTTGTGAATGAAGCAAAACCAAAAATTTTTCAAAATAGAGAACTGAGATGGTAAAGCTATGACCTACATGCATGTCCACAGTCCTGAATACACATGCACATGTGTACACAGGACCTAGACAGGCACAGCACACAGGGTCATGTGGACCTTTCTGTCATAGTCTGTCCTCTACATAGCCCTTGACATACTACCAATGTACTGGCAGGAAGCAATCTGTCCCACAAGATACAACTGTAAAATTCAGACAAACTAAAAGTAAATTTGGCTACAAACCTCCTAGGTGTTCAGAGTTTTGCTACTGTGGTTTCAGGCTATGGAAGAGAAGTTTTTCATGGGTGCAGCGGATTTATATTGCACCTGTTTTGTAGTTCAAAGTCAAAGCTGCAAAGAGGGCTCAGGAGTTCTACAGTCTGGCTCAGTCCTCTGATTGCCTCACATTTACTTTATGTGTTAGACTGTTTGAGGTCTCTGAGGAGGAATCAGGCATGGACTGTGGCTGAAGGAACACATAATGTAACTCCTTAGACAGAATATAAGCCTAGACAGAAAGAGCAGCAGAGGAGAAGCAGATGCATTGTGGGGAGTTCTACAAGGGAGGTGTCTTATGACTGGGAAATGAGGGGGAGGCTACTATGGGCCTGGCATTTGAGCTACAATAAGGACATGTCAGGTTCAGACAGAAGGTGATGGACAGGGAAGGACATTTCTGATAGAAAGAACAGAATAAGTAAAAGTAGAGAGAAAATTCAGGGGTGCATGCAAAGGAAGGAATCCTATTTTAGAACACAAGACTTATGTATAGATACAGATGTGTTGAAAGCAGGAAGAAAATGCAGTATCTTTTTCAAGTTCTCTTTCCTTTTTGTATTAAACCTTTTAAATTATTTTTTTACAGTGTGGTCATACTCTAGATGTCTGACTTGAAAACTTTTATACTGGTAGTAATCATCCTCACCATGATGAATAAGGGCTCTGCTCAAAACAGGAGACAGGTTAAGGAGGCCTGGGAGGAAACATATCCCCTGCCTACCAGTCTACTCTTCCTGTTGTTGCCATTCACTGTATCTAGACTCTTCTTTCTTTTCCACCATCATTTGGCCAAATTACACTCATCCTTCAAGAGGCAGCCAAGCAAAAGTTTCCCAGAAAAATCATCCTTGATTTCCTCAGCCAGAAACAACGATGTCTTTTTCTGGGATCTTGACTTCCTGTATTCCTCTGGGATGTCAATGGGATTCTCCTATAAACAGTGGAAAACCCCAAACCATTAGTTGTGCCCCAGTTCCCAATTTTGTTTGGATCCTGTGGGTCTATTCCTGTAAAAAGTTCTTATTATAGATCGTACATCCATTGCCAAACTAGGGCTTAACATGCAAAAATGCACAAACTAGAGAGGACTAAATGGTCAGATGCTGTAGCTCTGAACTTGGAGTCAGAGCTCTCAGTCCTGGCTGACAGGATAGGGGTATGGCCGTATTGTTCCAGCTCCACCAATTAAGGATCTGGAATCATTCCTAAAACTTGGAACTCTCTAGGGAGGCATTGACAAAACACCCACACCCCCCAAAATAAGAGTCCAGGGCCCATGCAAGCATGAAAATCTTAATTCAGATTCACAGCATCCATAAAAAGTCAGCTGATAAGCATTTCATATAAAACATCTTAATCATCTTTACACCCCTCTCCCATCCACATCCCCCCTACTTAATTTTATGCAGTCTGTCATATATATTAAGGCCTATTGAGTCAAGTTTGTGTCCCAGATGTTCTTGAGTCAAGTTCATCCACTGAAGTCTAGTCAGCTTATCTACAGTCAGTCCCTTAGAGAAGATTAACTTTTCCTCACTCAGCTGTAACTAGTTAGGTGCCAATAGTTCTTCAGCTAAGGTTTTGTTTCTTGGTCTCTAGATCTTTCCAGACCAGCAAAATGTGACTGAATGCAAAGGACATACACCTGCCAAGGTCTGGAAAAGATTTTAGATCTATCTATTGGGAATAAACTCCTCCCTGGTTAATTTGGAACTTGATTTCCTGTGGTTTGACGTAGATGTAGCTCTCACCTCAGAAATTCTGCCTTTTTTCTGTTGGTGAACTCTGAGAGCTAGGTTCAACTTTTAAAATGATGAGCTTTGTATATTTCTGCTATAGAAATAGTCTCCTAACCTGTCTTTCTGGCCTTGTTCACATGCCAGACCCCTCCATCCTTCCAACATTTGTGTTCAACTAAAGCAGAACTCTTTGTCACACTGTGCCCAAGGCTCAGCAGTAGTGTCTCTACTCCAGGAGGGAAAGAGCCAATCCTCAGGTCTTAAGCACTCAACTTCCTTATTCTCTTGCTCTAACCCCTGGCTGTTGCACTGAGGGCTCTTTCTAGGCTCCTTTCCCTTCTGAAATTCAAATTCTGCCAACCCCAGTTCCTAACACACACACACACACACACACACACACACACACACACACACCCCTACTGATCTAGGAAGTCTGTTCTCTCTTGTGGTCCTTCCACTTTGCATTTCAATATTTCTCTTGCAAGGTTGTCAAGGAGAAATTTAAAGCCAATCTCCCTTCACAGTTCAGTTAGCATAGGCTAAGCCATGTTGCAGTAACAAATTTACTGCAAATCATAGTGGCTCAACATACAATAAACATTAGGATCCCAGGCTGGCAATGGCTGTCTCATTTGGAGTGTTTCTCAGGTAGAAAGAGCATTTAAAAATTTTTTCATGTAATTTTCTTGTTTTGGCTCAGAAGTACTACAAGCCACCCTCACTCACAGCTGATTCTCTAAAACTAGTCACATGGAGCAAATAGATACAGACAGCATCTACCCAGCCTCAGGCAGTAGCCACCTCTACCAAAGCAAGCCAGACATTAGTGGATATTGAATTCCCATAACCTGTGCACAATGGCATGTGGGAGCAATAGATTTTCTTTCAATTCTGAACACAAACAAGTTTTTATACTTGCAGATCTTATTAGCAGACAAAGTCAAAGTTCGGCCATGCTTTGATATTAGTTCTTTATTGTGTTTGTTTTGCTTTCTGTAACAGTCTGATGAATCCCTTAAAATCAAGGACTTTCCTAATATTAGTAAATCACTTCCTCACCAGCCAGGACAAAGAAAAGAGCTCTAGGTATGAGTGGAGCTTTGTTTATGGAATGTGATGTGATCTTGAGCTAATTAACCTCTTGTGATGGTGTAGCCTTGAACTTCAGTACAAGGACACAGGATTTCTGTAGTTTAAATATCAGCTCAGATTCTACTTCAAGAAACTAAACATAATCCTTTCAAGCTTTAATTTCCTTACTAATACAATGGAGATATTATTACTTAGCTTATATGGCAGTTGTGGAGATAAATGATGTGTGTGAACATCTTTGCACAGTGCCTGGCACAGGTTGATACTTGGTAAACTTTAGCTGTTAGTACCTGTTCTCATAACCTCGGCTTCCTCAAGTGTATAACAGATATAAAAAGAAGGTGTCCTAATCTGAAAGTGGTGGTGCATGCTTGTGATCGCAGCACTAGGAAGGCTGAGACAAGAAGATTGCATGTTCAAGGTCAGCCTGGGCTACAAAGTGAAACCTTGTCTCAGAAAACAAAAAAAGAGACAAAGACAAAAGCACAACAGAGAGGAAGACACAGAAAAAGAGGAAAAGACAGAAAAAAGGAAAGGGGAATCTTACTATGCCTCTCCCATAGTCAAAAATCAGAAACTGAAGGCAGGAGCATCCTGTGAGCTATGAAGGGCTTTGGTATCATTAGGCAATGCAGATAAAAGCAGCATCTGATGCAGGCTAGGATGCTGAGAAGATCATTAATGACCACTTGTGGTGGTCACTTAAATGCAATCATTCTAATGACCATTTTCTAATCACATGACATCAGATAAACCTGCCCCTCCCCTTTGAATATTCATTTGTGTTTCAAGTGGAAAGCTTTTGCTGAGAACACTTCCTGATAAACACAGGATAATCCTCCCAATGACTAAACTCTCTCCATGACCCAGAAAGCTGTGCAGTTTCCTCCCTGTGGACCCCACTCCTCAGCTTCAGGCCTCTGTCTGGAGTTGGGGTGGGGTCAATGGAGCAGTGGCCCTTCTGTGGTCTGAGTGCATTAGCTTCCCTGAGGAAAAACTTCAGAGTGCTCCAGCAAAGGGAAGTGAGCTGTTATCTCTCTGGCCCAACTCATATTTCATTTAACAACAGTCAGGGAGGATCCTATTTCTTTCTGATGACTTCATTTCTTATCAATAAATATCCTGCTATTTGCTTGACTGGCAGGGCTTTCAGACTGCCCACTCACTTGGTCTAATTTTTACAGTAGGGACTCTCTTTCAGAGGACTTGAAGGGTTGCTGCATGGAGACGCACTTGGGGATGGTATGGAAGCAACTTCTACAGAGAGCTGGAACACAGGCCCAAGAAAATGAGGGGATGCTGTTCTGTCCTGTACTGTATATTGACTTCTGGGAAAACCATAATATTAGTGAGGCCGGTGTCTACGGAATCAGTGTGCCAACATCTGACCTGCAGGCTCTGAGTCAATATCTTCTATACCAGATGCTCAAAGAGCCCGTCAAATGTGACAGTGAGCATTGACGTTGCTGTGACCCAAGACGTGGCCATTTCACTACTCCCTACAGAGTGGATATCTCAGCTGACCCCTGCTGTCATCATGTCAGGACCCTGCTGTAAAGGTGGAATTGAGTCTCAGGAAGGAGAGGACCTTCTGAGTCTTGAGCATTTGAGGAGGAGGATGACACTGTGACTTATAGAGTTGTCTGTTTTGTATGACGTGTTTTCTGGATGTGTGGGTGTGGTCCTCCAACCTAGAAGAACGGACAGGAGACCCCTTAGCTTTCATTTTCTCATCTGTATGAAACAGGGCAACAGGTTTGCCCACAGTTTCACAATGGACAAATGCCAGAGAAGAGACTGACCCTTGGTCTTCTGACTCCAAGTTTAATGTCTTTTCCTATCATATTGTATTAGTCAGGGTTCTCTAAAGAAACAGAACTGGTAGATTGAATATATATGTATAGGGATTTGTTAGTTTAGCTCACAGGATGCAGTCCAAGTAGTCCAATAATGGCTGCACCACACTGGAGAGGCTGAGAATCCATAGTCACTCAGTCCAGGAGGCTGGATGTCTCAGTAGTCCCAAACTGGTGCTGAAGGTCTGACAAATTCCAAAAGATCAGCTACTCTTCAGCCTACAGCAGCAAGATGAACTCACCAGCGACAGAGAAGGCAAGCAGCAAAAAACAAGGTGTTCTCCTCTGCTGTGGCCAAGGCCTGGCATTCTCCTCTGCCTTGGTCTTTTATATTGGCTGCCATCAGAAGGTAACACCCACATTTAGGGTGTGTCTTCCGGCTTTAGATGATCCAATCAAGAAGATCTTTTTCATTTCAGTTAATCCCAGATCCAATCAAATTGACATCCAGGATTAGCCATCACAAGTCCACCCCTTGTCAACTTAACACAATAGCATCTCTCTTAATTTTCAAATGAAAACAATGTTGAGGTCATAATTTCACCTAACATG
>NW_008328087.1:824451-825142 GCF_000622305.1 Nannospalax galili
GTTAAATGGAATGTTTATTGTCTCCCCCAGCAGAAGTCCTCCCTTTTCTGGAACTAAATCATCCAAGCCACTAGAGTGCAAAGTCGAGGGTACAGGAAGCAAAAATTTTTGTAGAGTGTCACCAGGGGTGATAGTGAGTGGAATCATTCCCACTTCCACCCCTTGATTCCTGGTGCCATGAATCCTGGTTATAGGAGAAACTGTACCATATATTGGATGCTGATTCAAAGCATACACTGCCATCTGGAGGACCCTGCCCCAGCCCTCCACTTCTGGAACTAAATCATCCAAGCCACTAGAGTGCAAAGTCGAGGGTGTCACCAGGGGTGATAGTGAGTGGAATCATTCCCACTTCCACCCCTTGATTCCTGGACCAGTGAATCCTGGCTATAGGAGAAACTGTACCATATATTGGATGCTGATTCAAAGCATGCACTTCCTTCTGGAAGACCCTGCCCCAGCCCTCCAGGATATTGCCACCTAATTAGCACTGTAACTGTGTCTTTAAGAGACCATTCCATCGTTCTATCAAGCCAGCTGCTTCAGGATGGTGGGGAACATGGTAAGACCAATGGATTCCATGACCATGGGCCCACTGTCACAATTCTTTGGCTGTGAAGTGAGTTCCCTGGTCAGAAGCGATGCTGTGCAGAATACCATGATGGTGGATAAGGCATTCTGTAAGTCCCTG
>NW_008328087.1:826914-829137 GCF_000622305.1 Nannospalax galili
GAATTAGCAAATTCACTAAGTTCTTTAGTGGTGTAGTGCACCTCCTCATGGACCACACTTTCTATCTCTCCTCTAGGGGCCTGCTTAGCTTTGAGTCTGGTTATAGGCCTAGAGGCAATAATAACTGGGCCCTGAGGGATATCAGCTTCATCTTGCTGAATGGGATTAGCTTCCTCAATGGGATTAGTTGACTCAGGCAAGGGTGGGGAGGGTGGGTCTGCTGAGGGTGGGGCAATTAGTTCATTAGGTGAATCAAATTCTTCAGCATCTGAGGATTCTAAATCCTCAGCCTCCTCAGGGTTCTCGCACATATCTCCATCCCATGTGTCAGGATTCCAATCTTTTCCTACCAATGCCCGCAATTTTAATGCTGACACCCTTCGAGGCTGGTAATTAAATTTACGTTGTAGGTCAGCCAAACATATAACAAGGGCTCCACCTTGATTTTCTGCAGCTTTAGCTCTCTGGATGCTGGAGAGAAGATCTCTTCCAGGGCACACTTGGAAACATTTAAAGTGTTGATTTGAATATGGAGCTTGTCAATTTTATCATTAAGCTCATTGTTTATCTTCATCACTTTATCCAGAGATGCTAGAAGTAACCAGCCAGCATCATTATTTTCTTATTTTTCCACGAATTGTCAAATGTTTTATGTATAGAGTCACTAAATTTCTTGGTCTTCACAAGAGGTGAGTTAGGAGATTCAAATGCATCTATCTCCGTAATTGTTTCAAATAGTCTACACCATGGATTTTCAGGGCTCTCCATGCTATCTGAAGACTGAGTTAGAGAGCCTGCTCCAAATACCAACAAGCCCATTAAAGAAATTCATCCTTTCAATTCTGTTTCTCTAGAACCACTCCTGGTACCACAATCTGTATTAGTCAGGTTTCTCCAAAGAAACAGAACCAGTGGAATGGATATATATATAGAGAGAGAGATTTATCAGTTTAGCTCATAGGATAGAGTCCGAGAAGTCCAACAATGGCTGTACCACACTGGAGAGGCTAAGAATCCATGGCGTAGACACCAACGAAGAACAAACTAGGACAGAAATTGGTACCAGAGAGTGAGATATTGCTGTGACAGACCTGACCTTGGTGTTTTGGGGAGGACTGTGGAAGTGTTTGCAACTTTGGGCTGGAAAAGTGGAGAGGCTGAGAATCCGTAGTCACTCAGTCCACAAAGCTGAATGTCTCAGTAGTCCCAATCTGGCACCAAAGGTCTGACAAATTCTAAAAGATCAGCTAGTCTCCAGTCTACAACAGTAAGATGAACTCACCAGCGAGAGAGAAGGCAAGCAGCAAAAAGCCTGGCATTCTCCTCTGCCTTGGTCTTTTATACTGGCTGCCATCAGAAGGTAACACCCACATTTAGGGTGTGTCTTCCAGCTTCAGATGTTCCAATCAAGAAGATCTCTTTCATTTCAGTTAATCCCAGATCCAATCAAGTTGACACCCAGGATTAGCCATCACACATACCAAGCAGGTTACAGCTTGAAACACGTGCTGAAGTGCCATCATAGCAAGCAGGTTACAGCTTGAGACATGTACTGAAGTAAGAAGATCCCAGATGGATAGCATGCTTTTTCTAGAACACTGCTCAGAATGTCAAAAGCATCTCTGACTCTGTCCTCTTTTACACATACACACACACACACACACACACACACACACATGCAAACACACATGCGTGCGCGTGCACGCACACACACACACACACACACACACACAAAGGTTTTCTGTCAGACAAGTAGGAAGATTTCTGGAATGGGAAGAGGGCTTCCCTGCTGTCATGCCTGCATGCTCACCTGGCATATGACTCCTGACTATTCAAGACAGGGAGACAAGGTACTGTAACTTCTTAATTATGGAACTGCTTCTTCATGGACTGTCACATAAGGGCTAGTGTTTAGGAAATACATTTGTGCAGCCTTTATTTAATTTTAATTTAGTTCCTGCTGAAGACCCCAGAAAGATTCCCTCTGAACCAAGGAATAAGAACAATTCCTAAGGCCGATTCTAGCCTTGTAATATGCAGAACCAATCCCTAGACTAGGCAGTTTCCCTAAAGCATTCTCACAAAGGTGTATGAGCTATTCTAGGAACTCAAGATGCAGATCTCAGGCTGAAGAGATGACTCAATGATTAAGAGTGCTTGCTGCTCTTGCAGAGGACCTGGGTTTGGTTCCCAGCACCCACATACTGGCTCCCAACTGCCTGT
>NW_008328087.1:830395-832153 GCF_000622305.1 Nannospalax galili
TATGAGCTATTCTAGGAACTCAAGATGCAGATCTCAGGCTGAAGAGATGACTCAATGATTAAGAGTGCTTGCTGCTCTTGCAGAGGACCTGGGTTTGGTTCCCAGCACCCACATACTGGCTCCCAACTGCCTGTAATTCCAGTTCCAAAGTATCTGGCACCCTCTTCTGGCCTCCATGGACACCAAGCATACATGTAGTACACATACAAACATATAGGCAATCACTCATACACATGAAATAAAAATAAATCTTGAAAAAAAATTCAGATCTCGTGACCCCCACCCCATCCCCAGAGGTTGTGATTCTATATGCTTATGGTGAGACCCAGAAATTTGTATTTGTAGCCATTATATTCAGGTGCTGTTGGTGTGAACATCTATCTACACCAGGGCCTGAAGAGGTTTGTTCAGACCCAGTGATGAACTCAGCCTGACACACTAGGTGACACCAGTTGCTTACATTTAGCCTAACACTTGCCTCTTGAGAATGTGGCACCCTCTCCCCATACCTTCTTCCTAAGTGAGGCTTTTTCCTTCACATTCACCTCTAATTGGTAATTATACACTAATAGCCCAATTGGGGAAGAAGATAAAAACCTTTTGATTATCTACAATGCACTTTTATTAGGCAGCATTAAGAAAAACTGGTACACAGTATCACACATTCCAGACCCAACTCTGAAAATACCCCCAGTAGTGTTAAAATCCATTGCAATCTGCTCACTAAAGTGCTGTTTCAAAATGTTCGGTTCCAGAAGAGAAGTTTAGGAAAGTCTTCCTGCTGGACAGTTACATAATTCCAACCTCTGTTAGCAGTTTAGCTGCCAAAAGTTTTGGTGGCTGAAAGAACCATTGTTTTATAATTTTACCTCCAACCAGGCATGGCTAGGAATATTTTTGAAATTAAGAAATATTTTCAAGTGAATATAAATTACTTTGGTAATCAAACAACTTGTTTGTTTTAGAAAAGAAGTCCAAGGAAATGAAGTAGGACTGAGAACAAGAGGTTATTGAAATCTTTTCCTCAACTGGAGGAACGAGTTTTGACTGGAAAAATTCTGGTGGAGCCTCCCACTCCTGACACCAAGATGGTTCTCTTAGACCAGTTTTCAGAGCTCTTAGAGGAAGAAGCAATGTGACAAAAAGTAGCTCTACTCCTTGGTTTCTGGGGTTTATTTTCTACACAATTGTTTTGTTATTTTTTCCAAAGTTAATATACAAAATAATTGGTTTCAGTATGGCAGTTTCACACACATGTACCAATGCATTTGGCTCTAATTCATCCACCTCCCCCTTCCCTACCCGACTTATCTTCCTCCTGTTCATTCCCTTTCTCCCCAGAAATTTACTTCCCTCTTCTAATTTCATGTCACAAGTATTCTGATGCTCTCTCTTTTATTCCACTGCCTTTCTGCTCTTAAGATCCTTTCTTCTGGGGCTGGAGAGGTGGCTCAGCAGTTAAGAGCACTGGCTGTTCTTGCAGAGGACCTGGGTTCGATTCCCAGCACCCACATGGTGAATAACAACCATTTGTAGCTCCAATTCCAGGGGATTCAAGATCCTCTTCTGACTTTTGTGGGCAATATATGACATGATGCACTTACACACATGCAGACAATACACTCATAAAATAAAAATAATGAATAAAATAAAATATCTCTTCTCTCATAGTCCCCTTTCTAGTTTCATAGCAGAGAGAGATAGGGAGAGAGAGAGAGGCAGAGAGAGACAGGGAGGGGGGCAGAGAGAGACAGGGAG
>NW_008328087.1:832205-834556 GCF_000622305.1 Nannospalax galili
TTAAATTTAGGCTCCGTAATGCAGGAAAAACTGTGCAGTATTGTCTTTCTGAGTCTGACTTATTTGGCTTTGAATGTGATTTAAAATTCCATTCTCCTATAAATGTCATGATTTCATTTATCTTATATCTAAGTAAAATAACATTGTGTATATGAACCACATTTTCATCATCCATTCATTTTTGGTTAACATCTAGGCTGGTTCCATTTCCTTGCTATTGTAAACAGTGCTACAATAAGCATGGATGCATAAGTACCTCTGTGGTATGTTGACATAGACTCCTTTGGGTGTATATCCAAGAGTGGTACACCTGGATAATATATGGTCGTTCTACTTTTAGTTTTGGGGATTTTTTAAAAAGAACCCTCCAAACTGATTTCCATAGTGGCTGTTTGTTATTCCCACCACTAGTGCATAAGGGTTCCTTTTCCCACATATCCTTGCTAGCATTTCTTTTCTTGATTGTAGTCATTCAGACTGGGTTTATATGGACTCTCAAAGCAATTTTAGTTTGCCTCTTCCTGCCAAATTCTACCAAGCATTTAAAAAGGAGATAATACTTACATTCTTAAAACTGTCCCAGCAAATGCTGTGGGAAGGAACGTTATCAAACTCATTTTGCAAAGCCAGCCTTACCCTGATACCAAAACTGAGTAAGTATACAACAAAACTATAGCCCAATTTCCCCCATGAATATAGCCACAAAAATTCTCAACAAATTCATTAAAATAATCATGCAAATGAAATTCAAGAACACATTACGAAGAACATACACACCATAACCAAGTCAGAAAATTGGCAGTATGTCAGGTCCTGGAGTTTTCTTTGTGGAAACTTTTATTAGTGTTTCAATCTCACTTCTTGTTATGAATTTGTTTAAGTTGTTTATATCCTCTTGATCTGTTTAAGAATATTTTAATGAGTTCCTTGAAAATTTCATACAATGGTTTTGGATCATATTCACCCCACAACACCTCCCAGATTCACCAAGCTTCCCCACCCAGCCAGTTTTGTGCTGCATTTTAAAAATCCCATCAAGTTGAATTTGTACTATTCATATACTCTTGCGTGTGTGGCCATCTGCTGGAACATGGCTAACCTATCTGGGATCACACCCTTAAAGAAAACTGACTTCCTCTTTCCTAGCAGCTATCAATTGTTAATTGCTCCTCAGCATCCCCCACCCATCCATGCTGGAATTTTGTCAGGGTTAGGTCATATATGCCAAGGAATTAATCTGTTTCTTCTAGACTTTCCATATTTTTTGAAATACAACTTTTCAAAGTGTTTCCTAATGACCGCGTGTTTTTCACTGGGATTTGTAGTAACCTCACTTTTTTCATCTCTAACTTTACTAAATTTCTATTTCTTTTATTTGTTTGCTAGGAGTTTGTCAATTGTATTTATTTTTTCAAGGAAAAAACTCTTTGATTCTGTTTAGCCTCCATATCATTAATGTCTATCCTTATCATTGTTATTTCTTGCCATCTACTAGGGTTTGACTTTTTTATTTTTCTAAGACCTTGATGAACATCTTTAGGTTATTTATTTGAGATCACTTTGATTTTTTTTTATGTAAGGAATCATGGGTAGAACCTGTTTTTTTAGATATGTGTGATCACATTGTGTGTATACTCTTTTACCTTGCCTTTCACATAGTATCATAATTTGTGCTTACCCAACTTGCCACAAATTGTAATACATATTAGCTGTACTATTGTTACACAGCACACAAACACTATCATTCATTCAAGTATGACTCTCTTAAAGAACATTTTGTTTGTTGCCATTTTTCCTTTTTGCGGGAAAACCATGATGGACTTTCAGCACATTGGGATTTTTCTCTATTTAAATCATTCTCTTAGGAGACAGTCTAATGCATACAGAGGGGTAGCACCATAGTGGTTTAATGATCCTCAACTTTTCTTTACTTGCTTTCTCGGAATGTTATGAAGAGTATCTGAAGCCAATCTAGTTTGAACTCATATCATGGAAGTGAATTTACTTCAAATAAATTATGCATAAAAAGAATAAAATAAATCTAGATATAGAATCAGAATACTATTAACTATTAATTGGTAATATTGGTAGTTAACTGGAAGATTAAACTGAGTTCCATATGCTTGATTATGGAAATCTTTTAGAGTATCAAAAAGCCCCATTTAAAAAAAAAAGAACGAGTACACAAAGTTGTTAGGATAAAGTGATGGGGAGATATGGGAGGAGTTGGAGGGGAGGGAGTGGGCGTGGATTTGATCAAAACACATATATATGTATGAAATTCTCAATAAGTTTTTTTAAAGTTAAAAGAATTCTCATATGTGTTATCTTTTCAAGTGCATATCACAATG
>NW_008328087.1:835384-836469 GCF_000622305.1 Nannospalax galili
TGCTTATAACCTCTACTAACTAGCATGAAATAAATTTCCATGCTTCCTCCACAAATATAATACATTTTTTTAAATTTGTTGCTTTTTGTGTGTGTGTATATCACACTGAACATCCCAAACCATCATATTCAACTATACACCCACTTCCCAGATGGCACCCTCCCATAGACTTCCTCCCCCAACTACAGCCCATACACTCTGATATCCCTGCTACTGTATGGTGTGTTGTCGGCACCCCAAGCCATTCCCCACTACTTGCCCTTCTGGTGAATCTAGTCAGCCTGTCTAGAGGTTTTTGTTTGAGGAGGGTCAGCTGTTCCTCAACTAGCAGCAATCAGTTGTCAATATTCCTTTAGACAAGATTGGGGTCTGCTGTTCATTTTCCCAATTCCATGCTGGGATGCTATCTGGGAGTCACTTTGGCCACCCTGGCCAACAACTCAAAAGAAGGTATCTCCTATCTGGCATTGTTGCTTGTTATGTAGCTTTTAGCTATACATATGGACTCTTAAAAATTATATTGACCCCTTTAATTTTGGTTATACTTTCCTTTCAGGTATTTAAGGCCATACAGTTGGCCCAGATAAACCAATTTATTTTTACTCTTAAGGCCGTTTGAGGATCTGTTCCTCAGGGGTCACATGGGCTTGGGAGGAGCCCCTGGCTCCTTTCTTTTACCAGTTCTGTCTATGTGAAAATGTCAAAGGTCCTGCTCAACCATGGCTGGCTTTGCTTGGAAGCATGGAGGAAATGATTCCTCTGTGTTGACCCTCCTCTTTGTAGACAGGACACTGGTTCAAGTCCATCTTGTGGGGTCTCCTCGGCCTCCTTGATCAAGACGACAGGTGACCCACCACAATTACAGGACATTTTGAGAGATGCTCATAGTCCCCTGGAACTAGTCAACCTAGGAGGGCAAGGAGCAAAAACTGTCCTTTATGTGTCCCTCTGACCAAATTAGAGACGCACGTGCCAACATCTCAGTGTTATTAGCAAAAACAACGAGTCTTTCTGTAAGAAACAGTATATTTTAAAATGAAATGGAGATCTTTTTTAAAGGTTAAAAACTCATTCAATTTTATGTC
>NW_008328087.1:836620-848674 GCF_000622305.1 Nannospalax galili
TTCTAAAAAAAATTTAAAAAGGAAAAAATAATGTGTGAGGTTTTCTGGTAATAGTGATGCAATGCTTCTTGGGCCTAAGATTTGGAGGAGGGTAGGTAGATGGGAGACAAGGTATAAGTGATGCATAGGAGGGATCTTGTGGGTCAGTATAAGATGTTTGGACTGTGTAGATTGGATAAAGGAAGTCAAAATAGGCTCACAAGTTGGAGAGTATATAAACGTGTGTGTGTGTATGTGTGTGTGTGTGTGTGTGTGTGCATGTTTGCGACAGAGAGAAAGAGAGATGGGGAACATTCCATAGACCGAATGTTTGTGTCAGGTTAAAATTCACATATTGAATTTCTAATCTCTAGTGTTTTGGTATTTGTTGGTGAGAATTATGAAAGGTGGTCAGGTTATAAGTCTGGAGTTCTGATAAGATATTACTGTCCTTACAAATGAAAAAGTGATCCAGAGAGCTATTTTGTCTGTCCCCTCTTTAATCAATATTTTTTTACATGTAAGGGCACAAACAAAACAATATGCCAGGAAGTGGATCTTTACTATGTACCATTTATGCCAGTATTTGGACTTCCCAGTCTTTATAATTGTGAAAATAAATTACTATTGTGTACAGGTCACCAGCCTATGGTATTTTTCTGAGCAACCTAAACAGACAAAGACAGAAACAGAGACAGAGAGGGACTGACATAGATTCTGGCCAATAGCTGTTAGTGTTGAGGAATGCAAACAACTTCCTGGACCAGGCTAACACATGGAGCTTGAATGTTCCTTCTGAGGTGTTGCCAGAAGGTAGGTGAAAGGTGACGATGTTGTCGAGGAAGGTGGGATGGAGAAAAGAAGCCCAAAGTAAGAGTCACAGAGAGCCCCAAGTGGCTGGTACCTGAGGGGAGTAAGAAAGAAACATCAGTTGAGCACAACTTCAGGAATTTTAGTGAGGGAAACCAGAGGAGAAATCAGACCTGGGCAAGAAAAGAAAGAGGAATAGTTGGAGATAAGAAAGTCAGTTCTGTTTGGAACAAATTTTGTTTGTGATGTTTGAACTGATCTAAGCCCAGGTATGGGAGCAGGAGATGGAAGTGGAGACATAGGGAAAGAGGGAGTGTGTGTTATTGAAAATGTGGACTGGTGGGATCCTGAAAGGAGCACAGGAAGAAGCCAATGAGAGAGAGAGAGAGAGAGAGAGAGAGAGAGAGAGAGAGAGGATTCATTCCTGGGAAATCCTGGACATTATTAACACATGATCCCAGAAGTAACAGCAGAGGCTAAAAACAACACTGATTGAGAAAGAAAGAGGGAATTTGGTATGGTTTACTATTTCAAATGAAATCTTGCTTTGAAGAAGGTGGCTGGATGAATTACTTCTCAACTGGGACTCTTGTGTGGGCAAATGCTAACCTATGCAGGACACGAGGAGCATAGCAGTAAGCCTAGCTTGTTCCTGGCAAACCTGGATGTGTGGCCCTCCTAGCCTGACATGACATCAGACTGAAGTGTACAAATGCCACCTCAGAAAAGTCGGCCAGGGAACTTGTTCTAAATCAGGATGGGAGAGAAAAGAAAGAAGGAAGGAAATCACCACAAATGCTCCCTGGCTTGTTACTTGATGCTGTTTTCTTGATCTTATCTGAGTCTTTGTTAACCATTCAAGGGGGCAGTATCTGATTGAGAAACACTTTCCTCTGTCCTTGTGTTGGCAGGAGAGGCTTCTGTTCCAGAACTGGCAGACAAGAGGACATCCTTTCTGAGTCTAACCGGTCAGATGTTGAGGCAAGGGTTTGTATACCCATTGGTCCGCTGCTTTTTTTTCTGGGTAGGTTAAGGCAATAATTGAGTTCCTGTTTCCACTTGGCTTCCTAGCCGAGTGAGACATCATACATACCCATTGGTCCGCTGCTTTTTTTTCTGGGTAGGTTAAGGCAATAGAGTTCCTGTTTCCACTTGGCTTCCTAGCCGAGTGAGACATCATACCCACCTCTCCTGTCCATGCTGGAATTTTGTCTGCCTGGAGCTTGCAGGTCTTGTGCATGCTGTCACAACCGTTGTGAGATAATATATGCACCTGCTTTGTTATGTTCACTGCTTTCTTGTAGTCATCCATTGCCTACGGACCTTACAATCTTTCTGCCCCCTTTTCTACAATGATCCCTGAGCCTTGGGAGAAGAGGGTGTGGTATAGTTGTCCTTTTTAGGGTCAAACATTCTGCACTCTCTTATTCTCTGAACATGGATCAGTTTCTGTGTTAATTGCCATTGAGTGCAAAAAGAAGCTTCTCTGATGAGGGCTGACAGATATACTAATCTGTGAGTACAACACTAAGTTATTAGAAATCAGTTTAATACTATGGCCATTTAACAGATTAACAGTACCTGGATCACCCCGCCAAGGACCTATGACCTGTTTAGTCATAAGTTCTTGGCCCTGATGACAGAACTAGGTATCAGTTGTATCTTGTGGAGTAGGCCCTAAATCTAACCGGAAAGTGATTGATTTTTCTCATGACATTTGTGTCATTATTGCACTGATGGGCATGTCTTGCCAGGCCAGTCATTATTATAGCTCATAAGGTTCACAACCAGATAAGGTTATTACTTTCCTCCTCCAGTAGTGGAAAGCACTAGGAAAGCTTTCCAGCACTAGGAGAGCTTGCCAGTAGGGATAGGGCTTGAAGCTCAACACCAGCTTAATTTCTCTATGTTTTATGAATCCAATATAGTGGTGTCTTCAGCAATAGGGTCTTATTTCTAGGGTCTGGAGTGTAACTAAGAGCAATGGAAACAGCCTGTAGTGTTTGGGAGTCGAAGGGACTTCATCAATCAACAACTCCAGAAGAAGAACCTATTCCTGGAACTTAATTCTGGGCTTTTTAATTTGGTATCTTGTGGTATCTAGTAGAGGCATTGTGCCCCATTGTAGAGTAAATCCATTTAAACTTTTAAATATATGTACGTACATATTGACTGAACGTTTTTACAATAGTAGGTTTCCCTTTGATTTTTCTCAAAATGTCTTTAGTGGTTTCTCCCCTATATTTCTTCCTCTGCCCTGTCCTTCTATCTCCCACCCCATTTAACCCTTCTTGTTCCATTGTTCCTCTTTCCCCATTTATATCACAATCTTCTATCTTCCCTCCCTCTACACCCAATCCCCGGCCCTTTAGCAATCTGATGTTGATAGGTGTTCAAAGTAAAAACACATAGAGTTGAAGATTCAAAGCTAACATATACAGATGTTTGTCTTTCTTGGTCTGGGTTACCTTACTCAGAATGATTGTTTCTAGCTCCATCTAATACCTGCTGTGATGACTGATCTTGGTTTGTCAACTTGACTGAATCTGGAGTTAAAATGTGATCAAATTATATGAAACTAGAAGACCCACCCTTGATGTGGGCAGCACCTTCTGGAGGAAGCCCATATCAAAGGATGTGGTAGAAAGCAGCTTTTGGTTTTTGCCTGCCAGTGGGAGTGTTACCTTCACTCTCACTGGTGAGTTTATCTATCTTGTTGCTGTGGCATTCTTTTACCAATATTAGAAACAACTTCTTCAGGTTTCAGTGTAGACTGAAGACCAGCAGATCTCTAGGAATCCCCTGGGACTTTAGTGCCATATTAAGACTGCTGAGACATCCAGACTCTTGAATTGAGCCAGATTGTCAGCGTCTCCAAAGTGATACAGCCATTATTGGACTACTTATACTCTAAACTGTAAGCCAAACTAATAAATCTGCATATATTCTGTTCTGTTCTTTTAAAGAATCCTAATATACCTAAAAACTTCTTAATTTCATTTTATTTTTAGTGTATTTCTGTTAATACACTAAGAATTTCATACAATGTATTTTGTTCATATTCACTTTCCTTCCCCCAACACTTTCCAGGTCCACCCCCGATCTCCCTACTTACCCAACTTTGTGTTCTTTCTTTCTTTCTTTCTTTCTTTTTTTTTTAAAAAAAAAATATTGAATCTAACTTGTGTTGCACCAAACACAAAGGTACCCAATTTAATAAAAGAAACACTGTTAGATCTAAATCTGAAGATTAAATACAACACAGTGATAACGAGGGACTGCTACACACCACTCTCACCTGGAAATAAAGAATTAATAGAGAAACCAAGAAGTTAAATATCTTAAATCAAATGGACTTAACAGATATCTACAGAACACTCCACCCAAACACTAAAGAATACACATTCTTCTCAGCAGCCCAAAGAACTTTCTCCAAAATCAACCACATATTAGGACACAAAACAAGTCTCAACAAATGCAGGAAAATTGAAATCTAGGTATGTCTGGAATTAATCTGACATTGACCCTTTCCTAATTGGATTCATATCTATAGGGCAGGCAAAACAAGATGTGACAGGATATAATGATGGGTACGAAGTCTACCTTCCATTTGAGAAGACTGAGTTCACGCTTCATAAATGAAGAGTTAAAGCAGTGATTGAATTTAGACTCTGTTTTTTTTCTACTCCACCATAGTGCCTTCTTGGGTCCCTTAATCAGTGTAGGATTCCAGTTTCCATGGCACATGGATTTGCTTAAGTAACTTTTGATGTTCTGTTAGCTCCCAGGGTTTCAGATCAGGAAACAGTCTCTAGTTTATTCCCATGAGGTAGACTCTAAGATTATTCTCTCCCTGGTCCTTCTGTGAGAGGACTGAACATCAGCAGAGTACACACATTTCCTTTCCCCAAAGAGTCTTCTTGGTGATGTCAACTTTCCTAATGGGGAATGGGAAAAAGGTCTAATTTAGGGAAACATTCAAGTCCTTTCCCAGGGGAGGGTGATCTTTGGGAATTTTCCTATAGGTTCCAATTTGTTCTAGGCTATAGGGAATTCTTGACTTTTTGCTTTTTGGTCTTACTCATCCTAACCACCATCTCTACATTCACTCCCCACCCCCAACCCAGCAAAGGCATATATGTGAGAGTCCCTTTCTTGATGGAGAGTGATCCTATTCCCAGAATTATTATGCAACTTCATTTGGTCCTCAAGGAAGCTCTGCTGGCTCATTTTCATGAATGGGGAAACTGAGCTGAAAGGGGTGTGAGATTAACAATGGCCAAAGATGGGTAAGCTCGAATGAAACTTCAGCCTTGGGCTACCAACTTTGATGCTACTGGGGCTGCTTTTAAGATTAAAACTCAAATATAAAACAGAAAAGGCAAATTGAGAAGGTTGGGAATTTGGAGCTTGTGGCATCCCCAGAAACCCTTCACTGTAACACACACTGTCTCAAGATTAGGTTCTGACTGTATCTTTTCTGATTTTAAGGTCAGCATGTTTGGGCCAAGAATTATGTACAATTATGGTACATTGAACATGTGTTCTGGCCTGTCCCATTAACTATAGTATCAAACTGGTACTTGTCTTTACTTGTGACAAAGTCATAGAATGGGGAAAGAATGGGAATTTGAGATTAAAGTTTCAAGTACAAGCCATGACTCTGCCACTTACTAGCTGTATGGCCTTGGAAAATCACTGAATTGCTGACATTCAAAAACCCTGCCTGTGAAATGGATTTGTTCCTTGCAACCTCACAAGCTACACTGTAGGTCACTAGAACTGACAGACACAGATGCTTTGTATCACATGTAAGTGCTACGAATTTTCATGGCCACTTCTGCCTTGCAAAATGGCAAATTCTTTGGCAGAAGCAATGATTATGTAAATGTTTTTCTGAGAATATTGTGTTTTAAACTGATAAGGATGTGAAGATAAGAGACCTGAAACTGACATTGTCTCATGGGATAATAAGTGGTGGGTCATTTTGCAAATTAATAGAATAAGTTTGGTTTGGGTTATTAGAAAGTTCTTCCCTAGGATGATAAAAATTTTAAAAAGAAAAAGGCAAGAGGCAGGGAAAGAGGAAGGAACCATGGGGGTAAGGGCAAGGAGCTGGAGAAAGAGAGGGATAGTAGGAGTCAGGTGTTATCAAGTGGGAAAGAGGGAAATGGGAGTGTAACTTTAACTTGGGAGATGGGAGGAAGAGGGACACAGGGAGAAAGGAGGGAGATGAATAATACTTAGGTGGCGTGAAAAACCATTGGAAATATTTCATAAATCTGTTGAAAAGTACACATATAATACATACATGAGTACATGTGCATAGATGAAGACTATGTAACAAAAATCACAGTGCCAGGCCACAGAAACCTCCCTTTGAGTTGTTGGTCAGGGTAGTCCAAGCAACTCCCCAAATAATATAGGCTATTTTCACAGCCCTTGGTTATTTCCAAGAACTTAAAGGTAAGAACCAATTGCTGAAGACACAGGACTTGGAGCAATTGTGCTGGAACTGACCTGAAAGCCTCCTCCCCAGAGACTAGCTCTCATAGTACCAGAAAGTTCTATGTAAGTTAACAAGAGAGAAAAACACAATGGTCCTACCAGCCATAAAGCCCACAATAATGATGGGCCCAGCAATTATCTCTATTGGTTTAATAGTGGCACTTTTATCTTGGGAGAAATCAACAGTTACCTAATTGGACTTAAGGCCTGCTTAAGTGACTGTGAGGCACTCAGCCCTTACTGACACAACTGTAATGCAATTTCTACACCTAAGACTCAGGGACCATCATGAAAAAGAGGATGGAAGAGATTGTAAAAGCCAGAAAGTCAAGATGCCTGCTGCTAGATGATGCATTCTGGACGTGCTAGGGAAGCTGCACCATGAAATCCCCACAGTACGGTAACCTAACAAAATCTGCATAATGACAAAAACCAGTTGACATGCCAATGTGGCTTGGGGAATTTTTATGGGGTCGCACTTCTAGATGATGAACTAGAGGCAATCAATGGATACTGAAGGAGGGAGAATCAGTTTTCTTTAGGGACAAGCTCCCTGATAAGTTATCTAATCCCAACTGAGCAGCCCTAAACTCACATAAACATGAGCACCACTAAATGGACACAGGGCATTTTATATATATATAAATGTAAAGTATGTATGTAATGGTAATAATCAAAGAAGAGGATAAGAAGTTGAGGGGAGCATGGGAAGAGTTAGAGGGGGGACCGGGATTAGCAGAAATGATACAAATGCATTACTCAGGCATGAAATTCTCAAAAAAATATTTAAATTAGAAAAAGGAAACAGGCAAAAGAAAATCTCAGGAGGTAGGTTGAAAGGTAGTCTTTGGACATTCTGAACTAAGTTTTGGTGTCTTGTCATTCAATGTGCAACATGAAGACCACCTTCTACAGATCACCTGGGAGTTGGTTAGAAATTGTTGATCTTAGGTTCCACTCTTGGCTCTTCTGAACCAGAACTCGCATCTAATAAAGCTTTCAGTGACTTGTATATGTGGTATAGTTTCCAAAACTTTAGTGCTTCGAGGTCTCAGGGATAAAATTTGGGAATGATAAGCTGGATGGTATATTAGACCTCTGGAGTCAAATGAAAGAGATGTGGAAAATTGGCTGATGGTTGAGTTCCATGGGAGGCATAATGATGTGAGTGACCAACTGTCCTTTTATGTAAATGGACCCTCTAGCACAGGGCTATGGGTAAACCAGAACATGTGGCATATATTTAGAAAGAAAACAATTGCTAAAAAAGAGAAGCATATAAAAAAAAGAAATATTCATGTCTGTTTTTCATTATCAAAATATTACTCCTGTTTGCATGCTTTCTAGACTCCTTAGGGCATTCTATTGCCACTCTGGAATTTTTTTCTTCTTACATATTTAGAAGAAATTTCATAGAAGCATTGCTGCATGGGAACAAAAATATTTTTCCTGTAAATGTTCTCACTCAATAAGTTGCAACATAGTTTTGTTCCATATGGCATTTCATAAAGTAATAGTGTCTGAAGGCAACTGACATAGCAAAAAAAAAAGCAGTTTGAGATGTTTAAAGTGGCTATATAATTCCACTGAAGACAACTGATGCTTGGTTTTTAAAGTGATGTCAAATAGTAGTTGAAGCTACACTTCTTGAAAATGAGTGTGGAAAAGTAAATAGCTGCATTCATTTACCTAGCTCTTACCAACCTTTGCACATGGATACAAAGAGCACCTCTGAACTACATCACTGAAGGCCTTACCCTCCAGGGGAAGAGGAAGAAAGAAGATGGCATTCTTGGAGAGCCCAGTGTGGTCTCCTAGAGAAGCTGATGGCCATGACTGAAGCTGAATGATTTATTTGAGGAGGGGAGAAAGGTGACCCCCTAGGTGGAATCTGTTAGAAAGCAAACGGAATGCTACTTGTTACCTTCTTCAGGATTCTGTTTTGTGTCTGTGAACTCCTCTCTGACCATCTATATCAAGGGAAGTTTTCACCCAAAGTCTTGCCCTCCCATGTCCCCTTTAGCACTAGATGAAAGGTGATTCTTGTATCCAGATGTTCATGCCCTCAAGTAGTCACCTTCAAAGTTTTACTAGTTATAGCGAATAGGATACAACAATAGAAGTGGTATGTCGCTCCTAAGATGATGAACCTCAGTATGGCTCCCTTCTCTATCACCCTCTTTCTCTTGGATTGTCCTTTTCTGGCAAAGCCAGCCGACACAAGTTGTGAGCAGCTCACTGGAAGGGATCACATAGTAAGAAACAAGCACTGACCATGCCTCAGGTGTTAACTTGGAAGCAGATTCTTCAGCCCTATATAGAACTTCAGAGGATATTGCAACTCATGGGAAACCAAGAGCCTATACTCTTCCAGACTTCCATCTCTCAAGGACTATAATCTAAATCCTTCCTATTAAATTTGTTTTGAAGTAATTTGTGATATAGTAATATATAACTAATTTGACATCAAGCATACTGTACTTTTATTTGTTTATAGATACAAATATTTGTTTGCTTACTCTCACCAAGTAGAAGGTAACATCTATTAATGCATAGATCCTATTATCTGCCTGATATTTATTTTTGAATGAATGAATGAGGTTAGTTATATTAATTAATTCTAATCAGCTTAATGAAGATTTAGTGTACTATTACACTGAGAGATCCTCAGGATAAAAAGAATCATCTGTTAATCTTTTCATCTAACTGGTTGAGTATTTCATAAGTTACAAACTCTACAACTAACAAAACATCACAACTAGCCTTTACAGAAGACAAGAACACAGGCATAAAATCTGATATTTTCAGTTCACTCTAGGTCACCAAAACCAGTGGCTACAGATCATTGTTCAGACTGACCATCAACCAAAGTAGTAATCGACCACTAGAACTGACTCCAGGGAAACATGGTCCCTGGGATTTTGAGTTAAAACAACTAAGAATATTAATGTCCAATCTGTCTCCTGCAACTGCCTAGGACCAATGGGAACTAGAAGGAACTCACAGACCAAATCTAAGCTATTACCCAGGGAACTCACAAGTCGAGAGTCCAAAAATAGAGCTCAAAAGAGCAGGCCAAGAATGGGCAGATGAAAGGACCTGGAAACTGGAGTGAAAGGAAAGAAAACAGGGATGCCTAAGGAGAGTTCCAGGCTGCATGAAGCTTTCCATAGCCACTATTCCAGCCGTACCTACCCAATGTTAACACCTGGGGGACCAGAGCTGGTTATTAAAACTTTATTTCTTATTTCAAACCTATCTCCCTTTATTCGTCCTTGAAGAATCTTTTACTAGTCCTGCTTTTCGTGGGCACGCAGGAGAATAAAATGATAGAATATGAAGAAGAGACTTTTTTCTGTCCTGTTTTCTTCCTCCTCTTCTCACTGTTACTCTGACAGTGAATCTTTATCCTGTGGATCCAAGTAAAACAACTGGATCTAGTTTGGACTTTTACCTCAACCCTGGAAATAGTTGTATCTGACATGTAGACATCAGCCAGTCAGTGCTGCCTCCTCAGAAGTCTGGGCCCTGAACAGCTCTGTGAAATTCTCCTCTGATGTACACCATAGGATCAGCTGGGGGCAAACCCCAGAAGTCAGAGCCGAGGCTCTGCAAGGCCCTTCTCCAGTGTTTCAAGTTTGAATACACCTGCACTTCCCTTTGATTCACTTACAGGCAGCATCTGCTTCTTACATCCCTCAATAACTTTTTCAAATGACTGTCATTAAATCCGCCATCGCTAATGTCTACATCCTGACTGGACCCTTACTGTAGGGTCTTAAAATCTATAGAGATGAGCTTCTCTCGTAACCAAATGTTGGTTTGAGTCTGTCTGATCAGACACAGGGAATCTTTAAGTCTATTTTCAGGAACAGTTAGTTTTGAGAAACAGGAGCTAGACTGCCCTCAGTTCACCGGATAGAATGCTCCAACTGACTGAAATGTCAAATGATCATATCTTAAAGAGTGCAAATGGTCAACTGAGTGTTTTAAGGAGGAGGAATTATACCCATTTTTTACAAATTCCTTCTGCTTCCATTTCTGCTGTGTAAAAGAATCCATCCTTTAAATGTGGTCAGGTCCACTCATCCGTTGAAGAGTTAAGTGTGCTTTTGAGCATTCATATCTCTGACCCATTAGACGATGGTGCCAAGTATTTTGGTCGGTTTTGCATTGTTTGCACATTCAGAATGTCATTGGACTTCTAAAATATCTCTAGATATCATAGAACTGTTATGAGTGGGGTCAACCAAGTCAGGAAACTACTAAAGAGAGGATGTTTCACTGTCAGGAAAAGCAAAATAAGGGACAGCTCTTGGGTATTTACAGTGATCTTTAGAAAACTTACATTTGCATTCAGAGAACATCCATCTTAAACAGGTTCTCCATGTGCAAATTCAGTTCCCTAGCTCCTGATTTTCATTAAATATTTCATGTGTGTGGGGAATATTGTCAACATTACTAATGGAGTTTCTGTTTAATTTCTTGATATAATTTATCATTAAATAAACTCTCAAATAGAAGTTCTGACCAACTGAATGACACCCCATGGAGAAGGATGGTTTATTTCTGCAAACAGAGTGCAATTAAATGACCGTTCCCAGCTCAAAGACTCACTGATTCACATTTCTGCATAGCACATCCCCTTGAATTCAACGGGGAGGGGCACTTCATGGAAATTACCACCCAAAAGACTGGCCTTTTCTCTGCTTAAGTTAAGTCTTAAGTTAACATGGAATTAGAACGACCTCAGATGGCACATCTGTCAACAGGTAGGATGTATACATCCCTATACCTTCCCTCTCAATAAGCCATCCCAAAGCTCAGATTGAAAAGTGATGGAGTAAGGAAACAAGCAGGAAACTGGTAAAATGACGAAAGCTGCACACATGCACATACATATAGCCATGCTGTGGGACTTGTGCTCTTTTCTCTCTCAGAAGTCTAGGACCAGTACCTCTTGGACCTGTTATCATTATAAAGAAATTAAGCTTGAGGCATGATAGATTATAAAATAAAATGCATTTAACCAAAGTGTCTTACGACCCGCTAAGTATTGCTAGAGAGAAACAGGAAAAACTCTAACTAGTAAAGGGAAAAGAGTTTTAAGTTGATTGGGGGATAGGAGACTATAACTTTTAAATAAAATGCTTTCCTCAGTTTGTTTACAGTTTGGGAGAGCTCCGTTTACAGCATGATGTTGCATATTTTCAAAGATAGGAAAACGGTTGGGTAAATCATGGGTGTAAGCTAACTGCACTGGTATTGTTATCAACCAACCAAGAAAACTTCCACCATGTCCTGCACTTAATGACTTTCCAAGATCCACATCTTATTACATCACAAATTTGTATCAACTTCCTTATTTAGATGGCCTTGTCACTTGGGATCCATGAAAACACTATTTTAGCTTAAGAATTCATCGCTTGAATTAGCAGGTAAAATCACTGTTTCACAGCTCGGCTGTCCTTGCATTAGTAACCATGCTATTGTGGGTAAATTCTTTTGTTACTCTGATCCTCTATTGTCTAGTTGGTAAAATGAGGATGATATCAGAATAGATCCCATAAGATTATTGTAAAGAAAGTATAATGGATGACAGACCACTCCAAGTTGCCCGGGACCAAGAGGCATCCTGGATACATGATTTTCAGTGGAAAAACAAAAAAGCACTATGCAAACTGGGACCAGTTGTTTATTGTCCATTACTTACTATAAGCAAAACATTCAGTACTGTGCTCAGTATGTAACAAATAT
>NW_008328087.1:848739-859073 GCF_000622305.1 Nannospalax galili
CTCTTTCCTAAACAAGCCTTAGGCTTCATCCCTCCAAGTCTTCCCTCTGCCACCATATTAGCCTTCATGGGAATCTCTCATCCTCTCTCTCCTTTGCTTATTAAAATTCTATTCATTTTATTTCCTTGACCAGACTAAATGCTCACCAGGGAAGGCTCATCTTACTTTTGTATTTCCTGCAGCTCTAGACAGAGTGCCTGTCATATGGTCAGGAGGTGCCCATGCATGTATGTTGGTTAACTAACTGATGTCAATTTCATGCTTTAGGAAAACAGTGACATCCATGACTATGTCACATGTGCAAGAAACTCCCTTGCCCTGCAGGTGCTTACTGCCCAAGAAGAAAATCAGGTCATATTGGCAGGGCCCAATGTCAAATCTCATGTAATAAGCTTTCAGAACTATGTATTTCCATTCATGTTTGTTATTAAGTTCCTCAACTCTCATGAAAAGGACAAATAATTCCAAGAAATCAGACATTCTTATTCATTCCTTGCAAAATAGCTCCAGGAGCTTGTGTTGGCTTTGCCAAAAGAAATTCTGATAGTTCAGGGTCATGTGTTTGCACTCAGTGGAATGTTTTAGAATGTTCTTTCTGGATGAGATTATATTTCATTATTTCCTTTGTGTAAATATAACACTTAATTACTAACACTAAGAAACCATTCTCTGAGAACTAAACTCCTTATTAACAAAAGATTTGAAATGGATTTGAGTTTCAAAAGGAAACAGAAGAAATTGAGGACATGTATCTTTAAACAATAATTACATAGTTGAAAATCATACGCCGAACATAATTTTGCAGATTCAATTTAGTTGTTATTGGAGGAAAGACAGAAGATTAATCCTATAAATTTAAAAATGTCTGGATTTTCAAATTCAGACTTAAAATTTGATATTTCACATTTGGAAGCTGTGTTGCTTATTCCATGGGATAATTGGTCATTTTGGGGCGAGAGATAATCTTATTTTTTTAAGGTGGCAGTTTCAGAAAAGTTTAACAGCAAACAACCTTTTTATTTTATGTTTTTCTACCCATTACAGTTGGAACTATGTATAATGCTAGTTATTCAATTTTCAGAATCATGTTTATTATATTTTCCATCTCAGTCAGAGGTCATTGAATCTGGGGCTCAACCATAATATGTAGATGAAATTACTATTGTTTATTCCTGTTAATGCCAGCATTAGTTATTTCCCCTTGTTCCACTTTTTAAAGATGAAAATTACTTGAATAGGGTGTTTAACTTTGAATGCAGAATGGCTGATGGTATCAGAGTGCAATTTAGAGTGGTAACAATTCACTCCAATGGCCTAGAGTAAAGAAGAAAGGGAAGAGTTTAAGGTTGAAGGTGACCTGTCACCAAGAAGGACACAACAGTGGGGTCAGAGGGACTGTGAGGATGGACAGGACAGACAGGTGTGGTCTCCTGGGTCCCTAGAATCATTATATATATATAATTTCATACATGAGTATTGTATTTGCATTATTTTCACCCCTCACTTTACCCTTCCAATTCCTCTCATGTCCCTCTCATTCTCTCTTAATTTCTTGTACTTTTCTTTGATTATTATTGCTACATATACATATATACATACATTTATCAATATACATATATGTTTAATGCACTGAGCCTATTTAGTGATGCTCCTGTGTACATGTGTTTAGGGCTGCCCACTTGGGACTGGATAACCTACCAGGGAGCTAGTCCCTGGAGAAAACAGATTCTCCCTCCCTCAGTATCCATTGATTACCTGTAGCTCTTCATCTAGACGTGGGACCCCATGAAATTTCCCTAATTCACATTGGCATGTCAACTAATTTTGTCTTTATATAGATCTTGTTAGGCTACCATTCTGTGGTGATTTCATGGGTATAGCTCCCCTAGAATATCTAGAATGCATTATTTAGCGGCAAGCATCTTATTCCTCTGGCTCTTACACTTTTCCCATCCCCTTCTTCACAATGTTCCCTGAGTCTTTGATGTAGAGATTGCATTGTAGATGTGTCAGTTAGGGCTGGGCATCCCACAGTCACTTATTCTCTACATTTTGACCAGTTGTGGAACTTTGTAATAGTCTCCATCTGTTTCTAGAAGAAGGTTCTTTAATGAGCAGTGTGACACAGATATTCCTCTGATCCTGTGATGACAAGCCATGGACCCGCCTCCTTCCTGCTCTGCAAAGAAGCCACTCCCCTTCCCTCTTCCAGCCATTCAGTTGACCACAGCCACTAGCAGGGGAGGGGCTAAGGGTACAAAAGCTGGGATGGCCGTGAGGCTGGTCTCCGGCTTTTTTGTGAGGCTGTCTGGAACCACAGGGTTTATGCCCGGGTGTGGACTTTTGAACACAGCTCTGAGTGGGGGGGATGGTGCCCTCTCATCTGTAAATAAACCCTCACCCCAAGCTCGGTTAGCAAGTTCAATAAACTTGTTAAGATTCTTCAAACTGGGTTTGGAGAATTCTTTTCTCAGGTTGTTGCAAGAACCTTGGGAGGAGGGGATGGATGCCACATGAGCCTCCCAGCAGTGAATTTAACTTACAATTGGCGTAGCCAGCTGGATACAATGAAAGTGAGAATGAGTTTTGGAAGAGCATTGATGATGTCCCTGATATAGGGAAAAAGACCAATAACTGATGTAAAGTGGGGTGAGGGGAGAGTGTGAGCTGAGGAAATTGGTGGGGGTGGCTGCAGTGTGTGGTTAATGCAGTGGACAGTGAGATATGTAACTAGGGTGAGGCCTTCTAAACAGTTGAGGTCGATGGGAGAGATTCCAGGGTGGTAGCCATCTTGTAGATGGTATGGGGTGGCACTGCCTGCTTGACCAGTGGGGGCCGCCATGTGAGTATGGAGATGCCTTGGAAACAGCAGAGGGTCTGAAACAGATTCTGAAATCTCTGGGAGTAGCACACCAGGGACACAAATGTCAAAAAGCAGCTGTAGAGGTCCCTTGGCCACTGCTATTGATAATAAGAAATCTGTCCCAGGCAGAGGCCTTAGCCAGAAGGGAAACTGAAGGTGTTAGGGAGGAATTAGTGTGGGAGAAGGATATGAGGCTGGCCTCTTTGGTATTGGCCTCTGATCTTGCCAGTAAATTAGATAAGAGAGAAAAGGAGATGGAGGTATTGGCATGCCAGTTTTTACATGTAGGAGGCCAAAAGAAAAAAAAAAAAACTCAGATCAGAATGATAATAAAAGGCCCATCCTGGGATCCTAAAACCTGAAACCCCTGGGAAGAGTTGGGTAGTGAGGAAGAAGGAAGTGACCTAGAGATAGTGGGAGATGCTCCTCAGGTCTGACCCTTAATTCAAAGAAAGGGGAAATCCATGGTCTAATATGCTGATTGAGGTCTTAACAATAGCCTGGTGCAGGAGACCATGGTAATCAGAGAATACTTAGCACCAGAACTATTAGAACGGGGAAAGACATTTAAACAAGCTATGAAGGAGCCTTTGGACACCTGGCTTGTGAGGCTATGGGATATGGGGGCAGATGGAATCATTTTAAGTTCTACAGAAGGAGAGAAGTTAAGCAACATGACCACTCGCCCCTCTTTGAGACAAAGACTTCACAATTTAAGGCAACATGAGGGAAAACAGTCCGTGATGGATTGGCTCATATGAGCCATTCGGGATACGTGGGTATCTCTGGCTGAGATTCCCATGAATACTAGAGACTGGAAAACCATTGAGGAAGGGCAGGCTCTGTTGAGGGAACTGGGCATGAGGGAAGCTGTATTTGATGCCCAGTTCACTGGCCCAGATAGGACTGTGTTTACAGGAGAGTTAAAGAAACTGATTCAGCAATGCCCATGAAACTGGTATGGAGCTTTGGTGGCAGTGCTAAGCCCCATGATTGGGCATGACCTCTATGAGGCTGGAGAGGCTCTGGTGGATTTAAATGATTTAGACCAACATGTCAACAGGGTTTGAAAGGTGCAAAAGCAAGTGGATACAAGGGAAAAGGGCCAGAACTCAGCAAAGGGGCCCCTCCGTGTCTCCCAAGCACAGATGTGGGTGGATCTGTGCAGAGCAGGAGTTGCTAGGGACAAGATTGACAGGCAGCCAAAGGCTGTGCTGGTGAGCCTGTGGAGGGCTTTAAGACCTGACCAGCAATTCACCACAGAAGTAAGAGAAACTCGGGACCAGGAGGTGTGGGTAACTCCAACTGTGCCCCCTGTTCCACAGGAAGGCAGCCTCATTGAAAGGGACACCCCCAAACAATGCCTTGAGAGGGTGGCCAAGGTAGCCCATAGGTGAGGGCCATACCGGGTGACTGGAGGCCACATGCGGAATTGAGGATTTATTGGTCCCCCCACTAATATACAAGACAAATGGGCCCTAGTGGATAATGGGGCAGAGTGTACATTAATTCATGGCAATCCCCAAAAACATCAGGGCCAGTGGATAGCAGTGGATGGGTATGGGGATAAAACCATACAAGTAAAGCAGACTAGACTCATTCTGGGAGTGGGCAATTATCCCCCCTAGGAGTACAAAATGTGCATCTCTCCCCTTCAAAAGAACATTTTAGGGATAGATGTCCTGCTGGGCCACACCCTACATACTACTGTGGGAGAGTTTCATTTGAGGGTGTGAATAGTAAAGGCATTTACTCTGGGGTGGGCAAGATGGGAACCAGTCAAATTGCCCACCCCATGGAGGGTGGTGAATATCAAACAATACTGGCTGCCTGGGGGGTTGAGATGAAATTACTGAAACCATCCAGGAACTAGAGTGGTAGAAGTTATCCACCCAGCCCAGAGCCCTTTCAATAGCCCCATTTGGACTACCAAGAAGCCAGATAGCTCCTGGAGAATGACTGTAGATTACCAGGAGTTAAATAAGGTGGTGCCTCCCATTCATGCAGTGGTGCCCAACATTGCACTGCTAACTGATCAGCTGGTGCAGGAAACTGGGTCCTTCCATGCTGCAGTGGACCTTGCTAATGCATTAGTATTCCCCTAACTGCTGAATCCCAAGATCAATTTGCATTCATGTGGAATGGATGACAGTCGACTTTCAGAGTACTTCCCCAAGGTTATCTCCACAGCCCCACAGTTTGTCATGGGATTGTGGCCCGGGACCTGTCCCTGTTACCCTGACCTCCTTCTGTAAGGAAATTCCACTACATAGATGACATAATGCTAACTTCTGTGTGCCTTACAGATTTGGAAGCTCATTTGGGGAACATGCAAGTGCACCTGAAGGAGTAAGGATGGGAAATCAACCCACAGAAGGTACAAGGGCCTGGTACAGCGGTAAAATTCTTAGGAGATTTATGGTCAGGCAGAACTCACGTGATACCCAGTGCAGCGGTTGAGAAAATCTTACAACAACCCATACCATAAATTCTAAGCAGTTACAGGTATTTGGGGGACTTCTCAGGTATTGGTGAATATTTACACTTCACCTTGCTCAGGTTACCTGTCCTCTGTATAATATAATAAAAAGAAGTGCTACATGGGATTGGGATGTAAAGGCCCAGGAGGCTTTCGAGCAGGCCAAGGTACTGGTTGGGCAAGCTAAGCAGCTGTGTGCCCCAATACCTCGGTGTCCCTTCCTCAGCAACTGGAACAGCTACTGCTGGCTGTGTACAAAGCATTGCAACAGGTGGAATCCATTACAGGCCCCATCCCCATTACTGAAAACACTGCACATCCCACAAAAGGATGGGTGGAGGTCCTTTTAGTCAAGCCCCTGTCAGGGGAGGCCCAAAACCAAATGCTGCAAAGATGGCATGCATATTTGCAACAGCGAGGGGTGGTGTCAGCAAGCCTGATCACCAATGCCATGAAAGCAGCACTAGGACTGGTGTCATTTCAAGGCACAGTGCCTCTCCCTCCTCCTATAGTTGACCCTCCAGTGAGACCTGACTAAGTGCTAGAAGGGGCTCCCTCAATTCTGGCTGATGCCTGGTATACTGATGGCACTAGCAGGGGTGCCAAACAAGACTGGGTAGCAGTGGCAATACAGATGAACACTAACACTATATGGTTAGAGGGGGAGAAGGAGAAAGCAGTCAGTGGGCTGAATTGAAAACTGTATGGATAGTAATAATGAGGGAGCCTTGGCCAGTTACAATTTTTACTGACATCAGGGTTGTGTTCAAAGGCTTAGCCTTATAGATGGCTCAGTGGGAGAAAGAAAACTGGCAGGTAATGGGACGGCCACTATTGGGACAACAAATGTGGAAGGACATATATAATAAAATGCAGGAGGAGCTAGTGCCCCTGGTAGTTTGCCATGTGTCTGCCCACCACCTAGTGAGTCCCCCTGGGAATCAGGAAGCTGATGCCCTCACCAAGGTGAAGACTGTCTGCCCTCAGGTTCCCCTAGAAGCAGCTCACTAGATTCATATCAAGTCGAGCCATGGAGGAGCTGACACGGGATGGAGAATAGCCAAAGCAGCCAGCATTCCAGTAAAATATGCTGACATCCAACAGGCTGTCCAGGCCTGTGAGGCATGTTCCCAGTTACAGCCTGAAGGATGGATGCCATGATGGGACACATGCACAAGGCAGCTTCCCCTGTGAGAGACTGGCAAGGAGATTATATAGGGCCCCTGCCAGTCAATGAGGGGTGTAAATATGCTCTCACTTGTGTGGACACTGCCAGAGGCCTTTCACAGGCCTTTCCTTGCTCAGCGATAGGCAAGGCTACTATTAAGGGGCTTACTGAACTCAATATCATGTATGGGTGCCCCAGGCAAATTGATAGCACAGAGGCACTCATTTCACAGGTACAGATGTGCAAGCTTGGGCTGAGGATAATCAGGTCCAATGGTATTTCCATCTTCCATACAATCCTACAGGAGCAGGGTTAATTGAAAGAAAAAAATGGGTTGCTAAAGGAGCAGTTGAAAGCCTTAACTCCAGAAGGGGGTGGAAAAAGGCCCTTCCAGAAGCCATAAGGTTGTTAAATGAAAATCCCAGTACCAGGGGTAGGTGGCCTCCCTATGAGCAGTCGGCCAAAGGAAACCCAGAGGTCCCCAAAACTATAAAGGCAATTGCCAATAATGTTGGCTACACACCTGACGTGGATGGTAAGACCCTATTGCTGATGCCGCCACATGATGTGAGCACGGGAAAGGGAGAAATCAAGTTTGGATTAACCTGGAAACTCCCTGCCCCTGGATGGGTGGCTTTCATAGTGCCAGAAGGCTCTATGAAGATGCTGGGGGAGAATTGTCCCCCATTATCCTGTTCAACGAAGGGCCCCGTGTGCTGCACTATCAACATAAGAAGCAAGATGTTCCCGCTGGTGCAATAGTGGCTCGTCTAGTGTATGTACAACCAGCTAATTATTGGTTGGACTAATGCCCACTCCTAGGGATGGAACACACATCTGTTATTGTAGACCAGGCCAACCCCCTGTGGCAGGAGAGGTTATAGGCCCCAGTGGAGAAGCCAGTGCAATTGTATTGCTAGGTGGATGTAATGCATCTACTAAAGTACCATCCAAGCATTTGTGTTTACACCCATGAGCTATTAATTGCAGTTATTGTTTACATGTTCTTGCTTCTTGCTGGTTGTGTTTTTACAGTAGGTGGAATGCCACTAACTTGAGCCATCAGTCCCTGACAAACAGAAGATGCAGAGACTTGAAGAGTCCAGTGCCCTATTACAATGGGAGAAAGGTTGCCCCACCCCCTCTGAGGCTCAGGGATATTAGAGGAAGAGGCTGGTGGAAAGTTTTGTGAGAGCCAGAGGAAGGGGTGGAGAGTGTGACCCAGAGGATGTTCCTCTGACCCTGTGATGACAAGCCATGGACCTGCCTCCTTCCCACGCTCTGCAAAGAAGCCACTCCCCTTCCCTCTTCCAGCCAATTGGTTGACCATAGCTGCTTGCATGGGAGGGGCTAAGGGTATAAAATCTGGGAAAACCATGAGGCTGGTCTCTTGCCATTTTATAAGGCTGTCCAGAACCACAGGATTTATGTCTGGGTGTGGACTTTTGAACACAGCCATGAATGGGGGGGGGGCACTTGTCTGTAAGTAAGCCCGCACCCCAAGCTCAGTTAGCAAGTCCAATAAACTCCAAGAATCTTCAAAATGGGGTTTGGAGAATTCTTTTTCCTCAGGCTGTCACAAGGACTGTGGGAGGAGGGGATTGGATGCCACATGCACCTCCCAACAGTGAATTTGACTTACACACCTATAGCTGGCCTTTGTTTCTTCAGGTATCTTTCAAATGGATTTTACATCTGTAAAATACTCAAAGGTTAACATCGTATATTAAACCAATCATAATCCTATACAGCATGGAAAGGTTTTATCCCTTTGTATTAGTTGCCTTCTCCATAGATCTTTGTTAGGTACCATAGCATGGGTAAGAGGCATTAATTTGGTTAGTTTACTATCTTTAGCTGTCCCTTTGGAATCATTCCGAATTCTGGGGATTTTATGTGGAATCTCTTTGTATTCTTTTATCCTTGATACCCTTACAAGTGCTGGCTCTAGTTGCCTGACCCTGTGCCGGGCTAAAGAGGCATGGGGTTGCTCTTGTCCCCGCTGCATCTATTGGTTTCTATTAGGGTTTCAAACAGCAGCAGCTTCCCCGCTCCCCAACAGGGACCTATGGACTTTTGAAGCCTGAAAAAGGGAACTGAGCTGATAAGAACCTTGGCCTTTGAAGTCAAGGGAAACAGACTCTGCTAAGAAGCAGCCTGCCTTTCCTCTGATCTCCAAAGACAAGATAAGCAGATTCTACCTGTTAACCAGAGATTTTAGGAGCTGTTTAACACAGCAGCTTTTCCCTTATCTTAAAGAGGAAAAAAGTAAACACTTCCAGACCCAGATCCTGGCTGGCAGACTGAACGGAGCCAGGTTTACAAGCCCTGCTTTTCCTGCTTCCCCCCACTTGATTTTTCCCAAAAACTCCCCCACCTTCTGCACCCTGAAGCCCCCATAGATAAGTCCCAGCTCACAACCCGTGGGCTGACATTTTTCCCTTCCCCGAGGGAAACGTGTCCCATGCGAAATAAAGCTGTATCCCACTGAGAGTTCTATCTGTGCCTCGGTGCCTCATCCTCCATTCGCTCACTCTCCACCAAAACTTTTACCTATTAGTTTCCTAAGTCAGGCAGGCCCTGGGTCTGCCTCCTGACTGTAGCCATAGCTGTCATCTCTCCACTGACCATACCTGGCTGCTGGGGGAGGCCTTGGTGGGAAAAACTGCCTCCACCCCTAGCATAGCCTTTATCAGGAAAGAAATGCAACTTGCTCAATGTTTGTGGATCCTTAACCACCCCTGGGACAGTTTTTATCCTTTGAATGCCTTTTATGAACAGTTCTTCCAGTTTTAAAGCCTTCCAAAAACTCCTCAGTACCAAATTTGGTTTTCTATCAGTTTGGGGGGGGGTGGGGGGGAATTTGGGCTCAACACAAGTCTTGCCACATTTATGTTCAAGTAACCCAAACAGACCATTTTTTTCTGTCTGGTCTTTTTTCCGTCTCTTTTAGGGTGTTCTGTTATTGTACAGACACGTTTTATATCCTGGTCAGAGTCACTTAGATCTGCTAAAGCCTCTCTAACTTTACAAAGATCCTGTCCCATTAAAGGGCTTAGCAAAACCATTAAAGTTCTATACCATTCTCAAGGTCCCAGCTGAGTTAAGCTTTCCTTTACATCTCTGGTAAGCACAGTCTTATCTGGCCCAGTGAACTGGGCATCATATATTGCTTTTCTCATACCTAGTTCTCTCAGTAATGTGCTTGGTGATGACCATGTATCTTTAGTGCCTTCCACCAGCCATCCCATTAAGGACTGCCCCCCCCTTGCATTGGCCAAGGTTGAACAGCCTACATCTCAAGGACGGATGGGTGGTTATATAACTCAGCTGTGAAGCTTCTGAAGGACAGACTGACGTTATTTGCTTCCATGTCCCATACTCTCACGAGCCACATGGTGAGGGGCTCTTTGATTGCTTGCTTGTAGGTTTTTCCTAGTTTTAATAGTTCCAGTGTGGAGTATTTCCTAGCTACAGTACTGTTAGCCTTTATCTTTTTTCGTATCAAAGGTTGAATCTGAGGGGCAGCTTTAGCTACTTTTATTTTTAGGTCATTTCTTTTTTCACTATTACCAGTCTTTTTTCCTGAGTCCTTGGACCTTAAACAAGTTAAAATGTCCCATTTTTTTTCTCTCTCTCAAGCTCTGTGGCTGAAACTGCATCTGCCAGGACCTCCCTGGCCTTCTCAGCTTCCCCTGCCTTGGGCAAATCTTTTATTATCCAAAGTGACCATGCCCCCTCTCTGGGTTCTCCGTGTGTCCCAGGCCTGTAAAAGTTTTTCTAGCCTTTCTATAACCTTTAAAAAATCTTCACAGGACCCTGCT
>NW_008328087.1:860828-861433 GCF_000622305.1 Nannospalax galili
GACCTGATTCCCCCTCCCTGATTCCTCCCTGAAACATTCCCCCCTTCCACACCCTAAAGCCCCCATATACAAAGTCCCAGCTCACAACCCGTGAGCTGACATTTTTCCCTTCCCCCAGGGAAACGTGTCCCGTGCGAAATAAAGCCGTATCCTGCTGAGAATTCCATCTGTGCCTCAGTGCCTTCCTCCATCCACCCGCTCTCTCCCGCTCTCTACCTATCAAATACTAAACCCCCACTTCCACAATGGGAATGAGGTATAGGAATATTATTGAAGTATAAAACGCAAAATTTCAATTTAATATATACCAAAAAATTTATGAAAAACAATAGTATTTTTTTGAATAAGCAGTTCAGTACAGCCGTTACAAGGCTGAAGTTTAGAGTCAAATGGACATTTAGCATTACAATTACTTCAAATCAAATTCCAAGAATAAGACACCAAAAATAATGTCTGTAGATGGCTGTAACACCTAACACTCCCGGACAGCCAGTCTCTTGGCCACAGTTTCACAATACTGTGGTTGTCTTGTACTGCGTGATGCTTCTGAAAATTATCAGCCTGTAACAGTCATTTTAATTTCTTTTACTATTTTTAAGCTTTAA
>NW_008328088.1:0-494 GCF_000622305.1 Nannospalax galili
ACAAATTGGGGCACTGTTAAGACACACTGAACATTGTGATGACATATTAGAATATTACGATTGTGCATTGGAGCATTCTGATGTCAAATGAAACATTGTAACAGCAAATGGGAGCATTGTAAGAACACACTGGGGTATTGTGTTGGCACCCTGAGCAAGGTGATGACACATGGGAGCATTGTGGTGGCACATTGAGGTATTGTGATGTCACACTGGGGTATTGTGAAGACATATTTGAGAATTGTGATGGGACATTGGGTCATTGTGATGGCACAACGGGGATTTGAGGGCACCTTGAAACGGCACATTGGAGCATTGTGATGTGACATGAAAAATTGTAGTACCATATTAAGGCATTGCAATGACCTATTTGAGCATTGTTATGGCACATTCAGCATGGTGATGACATGTTGTTGCGCTGTGATGACACATTGCTGAACTCTGATGGTACACTGCATTGTGATTACACAGTAGAGTGTTTTGATGTCACATTG
>NW_008328088.1:624-896 GCF_000622305.1 Nannospalax galili
ACACTGAGGAGTGTGATGTCAAAATGGAGCTTTTTGAAGATGTATTAGAGCATTGTGATGACACATTGTGTATGGTGATGCCAGAATGGCACAATGTGATGAGACATTGTCCATTGTGATGGGATACTGAACATTGTGATGGCACAATGGAGAATTGTGAATTAATCATCGAGCATTTTGAGGGCATTTTGGAGCACAGTGATGACACATTGGCGCATTGCGATGTCGCATGAAACATTGTAGTGGCATTAGGGCATTGTGAAGACCCATTT
>NW_008328089.1:2447-3176 GCF_000622305.1 Nannospalax galili
TATATGAGAGGGGCTAAGTGATAGCTCAATTGGAGGACCTGAGTTCCATCCGCAGAATCCACATTAAAAAAAAACTTTTCTCCTGGGGCTGGAGAGATGGCTCAGCAGTTAAGAACACTGGTTGTTCTTGCAGAAGATCCAGGTTGGAATCCCAGAACCCATATGGCAGTTAACAACCGTTTGTAACTCCCCCCCATGTTATACCTATATGAGAGGGGCTAAGTGATAGCTCAATTGGAGGACCTGAGTTCCATCCGCAGAACCCACATTAAAAAAAAAACTTTTCTCCTGGGGCCGGAGAGATGGCTCAGCAGTTAAGAACACTGGTTGTTCTTGCAGAAGATCCAGGTTGGAATCCCAGAACCCATATGGCAGTTAACAACCGTTTGTAACTCCAGTTCCAGAGGATCCAGCAACCTCTTCTGTCCTCCATGGGCATTGCACGACATGGGCGCACTTAACCTATATGCAGGCAATACACATAAAATAAAAATAATAAAGAAAATATTTTTAAAAAAATTAAAGTCAGGTGTAGTCGTGCATACTTGTAATCCCATCCCTGGGGAGATGGAGACAGATGGGGCTCACTGAACACTGAGCCTAGCCTACTTGGCAAGCCCCAGGCCAGCAAGAGACCCTGCCTCAAAAAAATAAATAGCATCCGAGGAATGACAATCAAGTCTGTCCTCTGACCTCCACATACAATTTATATACATAGGAATTCAATGT
>NW_008328090.1:0-303 GCF_000622305.1 Nannospalax galili
CAGAGGAAGGTGAGGGTGGGACCAGGCCCAGAAGCAGTGGTCCTGGGGACTGCGAGAAGGAACTGAGTTGGTCTAGGTGCAAAGGATCAGGAAGCAGTGGTGGTTCCCCCCTGTGTCTGGGCGTGAAGACAAGGAATGGGACAGGATCCAGGCAAGGAGGAGAGACAGCTGGGGTAAATGTGAGGGTGAATGAGGCTGGGGAAGTCATGGCATGGAGGGTGTGATGGAGTTACCCAGGAGAGAGGCTGGTGAGTTGTGCAGCCCAGGGAAATAGAGGGAGGTGAGGGTGGGACCAGGCCCACA
>NW_008328092.1:0-3395 GCF_000622305.1 Nannospalax galili
ATGGGGCATCCCCATTGGTACAATGTTGTTATGGATATTATAGGAATAACCAACTAGTTAAGTACTATTTCATAGGATAGTGCTCCACTCCATCTAGTCAGAAGTCCTGTGTTGGAAATGTGGCCTTATTCAGCAACAGAATCTTACCTTCAGTTCTGGGAGGGACTCAAGGGCTGTACTAATACCCTGTGTTATTTGGGAGACCCTTGGACTACCCTAACCAACAACTAAAAGGGAGGTCTCTCCTGTCTTGCATTGTGTTTCTTGTTACATAGCCTTCAGCTATACACATGCACTTATGTACAGATATTTTATGTGCATATTTCAGTAAGATTTTGAGCTAAGACATTTCTCTCTGGTTTTTCATACTATCTAAGCATTATTTATCTCTTCTCTCACTCCTTCTGTGTGACCCTCCCTAGTCCCTCCCCAGTTAAAGTACCCCCATTTTTCCATCTTAATAACACCTGTCTCCTTCTATCCTCCTCTCTACAGCTCCTTATTCCCCTTTATTCCCATGATTCATTTCCATGGCTCCTGAGGTACAACAGGATATAACCTCGTATTTAGGGATTTGGAGCTAAGATCTACAAATGAGAGAGAACATATGCTGTGTGTCTTTCTGAGTCTGTGTTACTGCAATTAGTATAACAGTTTCTAATTTCATCCATTTACCTGCAAATTTCATGATTGGATTTTCTTGACCTCTTGAGTAGAATTCCACTGTGGAAATGGATCACATTTTCATTATCGATTCATCAGGTAGAGGGAATTTTAGTTGTTTCCATGTCTTATCTATTCTGAAAAGAGCAGTTATAACATGACTGTGCAAATATGCCCATAGTAGGATGAGTCCACTGGGTACATGCCAAGAAGTGATATGACTAGATCACATGGTAGATTTATTTTTATTTTTTTATTTTTTGTCTTTTTGAGATAGGGTCTCCCTGCAGTCCCAGCTGACCTGAAGTCACTATGTAGACCAGGCTGGCCTTGAACTCCAACAAGTATATTGCCAAGCTATAGTCACACCTCCATCCCATGTTGTCAAGGAGTCCATAGGGGAGGCAGTTACCCCTCCCACCCAATCAGTCGGCCTATGCTGCATGTGGGGGAGGGTCTGAGGATATAAAAACCCGAGAACACCAGAAGGCACCTCTCTCCCCATTTTGTGCCCCTGTCAGGAAGTCACAGGACATATATTTGAGTGTGGAATTTCCAGTGCAGCCATAAATGGGGGGCACCCACTCTTCTGTAAATAAGTACCTACCCTATTCACTGTTAGCAAGCCCAAGAAACTTGTTAGGATTTTCAAAAAAAATTGCATTCCAATTTTTTTTCTTTGTGGGGTCCTTCGTGTTTCCATATGAATTTTCTGATGGATTTTCTTTTTCTGTGAAAACTGTCATGGGGATTTTGATTAGGATTGCAATGAATTTGTAAAGTGCTTGTGGTAGGATAGTTATTTTCATTGTATTTATTATTTATTCTAACAATAACACAGAAAATTGTACCTTTCATCCCCCCACCTCCCCACCCCCTGCCAAAGAAGCTTTTTCTGTAACATATGGAGAAAATTCCAGAGTTCCAGAACTGGTCAAATGTAGAGAATAAGGGACTGTGAGATGATTAAACCTAAGTGACTCATCTTCAGTGCGACCTCTACCCTTGTGATGAATGCATCTGTTAACTCTCACCAGAGAAGTTTTAATTTTTAAATATATCTTATTATTTTTATAGTATGTGTATGAGTGTAGTGTCTGCATGTATGTTAAGACCAGGAGATGCTCTTGCAGAAGTATGTGGGTTGGTTCCCAGCACCAACATAGTGGCTAACAATCATCTGTAACTCCACTTCCAGGGGATTCAACACCTTCTTCTGATGCCACATTGCATGACACAGGTACACTTACATATGAGGAGCAATACACTAATACACATTAAATAAAAATAATAAGTAAAAGGTAGCAGAGAAGTTGCTTTATTCAACAGATGGTGGTTAAGACAGAAACCCACAATTGGCCAATGTGTAGAAAAGAAGAGGCCGCAGAAGGCTTGTTTGTAAAAATACACTGATTTCAAGCTTCTGCCTCTCTAGACTCTGCAGTCATTGTGGAAGAGGAGGAAGAAAGATTGTAAGAGGTACAGGGGGGTGGGTGACCATTAGGAACCTGTCTTCTAGACAGCTGCTCACTTATTCATAAGGTGGGATGATGCACATGTGCAACACAAACTGACGTTGGACAAATCCCAGCATAGGCCTGGGGAAGTGGACAAGACATCTCAAACGAACCTAAAGAATTTCGACAACTGATGGGTGCTGGGATGGGGAAAACAGCGTCTTACAGGGATTCCTGGGGGGCCCAGTGGATGGAACCACACCGACGGAAATTGGTGAACACAAATCTGTCTCTCTCTTTCTCTTTCTCTCTCTCTCTCTCTCTCTCTCTCTCTCTCTCTCTAAAACAGTGTAGAGAGGGGAGTGGATTTAATTAGCACCAAAATTTATTGTATAAAAAAAGCAAAAATTCAATAAGCAGAAGCAAATAAAGAGAATTTAGTGGAAATGAGGGCTAGACAGATGACTCTTTGTAAATAGAGCTTGTTTCATAAGCATGAGACTCTAAGTTTGTATGACCAGAACACATAAAAAACTATGTGCCTCTAACCTCAGTGCATGTAAGAGAGAAATGTAGTACTTTTGGGCATGCTGGATGGTAGTCTGGCTAGAGGTTCAGTGAGAACCTTAAGAGTTATAGAGCCAAAAACACGATACCATCCTCTTGATTCTGCAGGAACACATGCACATACAACACACACACACACACACACACACGTGCACACACACATAAATGTTCTGTGCAAACTAAAATGTCTGATCCTTGACATGAACAATAAAATCTCAATTATTAAGGAAAAAAGAATATTCACAACTTCAGATTTCATAACAGTCCCAAACTACAAGCAATGCACACGCCTGCCACAAAGAAAATGTATAATCACATTATGATACAGACATAAGACAGAACAAAATGAAAAAAAAATGTTGAAATGTGTCAGAGTATGAAAGAACTTTTAAAAAGGTATGCTAGCAGGAGGAAACCAGAAGCAAAATCCTATTCATTGTGTCAATATACTTATATGAAATGCCCAGAAAATGCAAATCCATAAATACATAAATGTCAGCCTGGAGAGATAGCTCAGTGTTTATAATATATACCAGCTTCTCTTACAGAGGAACCATGTTCAGTCCTCAGCACCCATTTGGGGGTTAACACCCATCCCTAACTCCTCCTCCAGGGTATCTGAATCCCTATGCTGAGCTCCGCAGTCCCTGCAAACATGTGGTGCACTGACATTCAGGATAAACACACGTATAATATAAAAATCAATTT
>NW_008328092.1:5045-13557 GCF_000622305.1 Nannospalax galili
TCACTGATTTGTAGGAGCAGCCTTTGCACTGTGGGGAGGCAATCTTCAATACGTGTCAATGTTGTGTCAGAGGCTGATTATGGCCTGGAGGAGGATGGAGTCAGGTCAGTTAGGCCGGCAGTTACGGCAGTGTTGGAATCTTGTCAAAGTCCAGGTCAAGGAATGCCCAAGAAGTGGTCAGGCCCTGGTTAGGTTAGTGTTAGGCACAGATCCATGGTTGCTTTCCCTCTGTGACTTGGTGTCTAGGAGAGAGGACCCCAGGGTGGCTAAGTTCCCTGGTCTGGGTGCTGTTTCTGGTACCTTTATTAAGCCCCTAGTACAAACCTGCCATACAACCTATTGTCCTCAGTCCATCTAAAGAACCGGGGTGGCACTGCAGGCCTTGGGCTTCAGCAGGATTGGGAGTCTGTGGTCGATGGGCAGATCAGTCTCAAGGTCCCTTTGAATGGGAATAAGCAGGTGAGGCATGGAAGTCACAAATCCCAGGTCCAGCACAGGAAATGACTGGTGTCACTCATTTGCCTTCCCCTCAGAATCAGGGGACCCCAGACAAATAGTCATCACAGGAATTCATGTTCCACGTGAAGCAGAAACTACAGCTGAGAACTGGTGAGGGGCCATGGGACTGGAAACACATTCAAGGTTGACCCACAGGTGGCAGCAGAGAGCACAGGATTGCTGAGGCTGGTAACAAAGGCATCAGGCACTCCTTGAGGTATGAGGAGCCAGGCTTGGGACAAGGCACAGATTTGCGAGGTCTTGGCCCCAGGATCCTCTGAGCCCAGATGAGTCTTAGAAGGAACGGCTACATTAGACCCATACCATCTCCTTTCAGAAATGGAGAGCAGCTTGTCATGGGTTCCACAGCACAAAGGAGTCCTGCTAATGATTCTCCCAATGATTCTCCTGGGCCAAGGTGGAAGGGCACAGCAACTGAGAAGGCATGACCTTTGGAAACTAACATTAGTCATCTGTAAGTCCTCTAGGTCTTTAATCTGCAAAGTACACAGAGGAGTGCTAGGGGACAGAATGAAGACCCAGGGCCTCTTTCTCATCCACATGCCCTTGGCATGCACAATTAAGGATCTGGCAATGGTGGCATAGAACACAGAACCCATGTCAACTCCATTAAACAGGGGCTCACAGGGGAGCGAAATGGGTTGTGGCCTGGCCATAGACTGAGAGCTATTGGAGACTGATGTTGGATGAGGGAGAGTATGCCTTACATACAATCTCTAGATGACTTGACTTTGGTGGATGAATTTACACTGAAGGACATCTGAGACAAATGTTTGACTGGATGGGACTTAGCTTGTTAAGACGAATGCATGAGGTCCAGTGGGGGTTTTGGGGGCATGGATATGGGAGGGGTCTTGGATTTCATGAAGAGCTGTTATACAGGATTGAAAAAGCTCAATAATTTTTCTTTTTTAATGGATGGGCTGCCGTGGTTTCCTTTTATACACTCCATCTCCCCAGAACACTGAGCTCTTCTTCATACGGAGCTGTCAGCTGAGCTAAGGAGGGAACTGGTGGAAAGGAAGATGCCAGGGTGAGAGGAGGAAGAGGGTGGAATAATATGTCTTTCTCGCCTCACCTTTGCTCTTGGGAACTCTTCTGTAACCACAGGCATACTGGTCCTTCATTACCCGACAGTCCCCTCCATGTGGACTGTCCCATGTATAACCCAGCACTTCATCTGCCAAAAATCTCATCTTTCCATCCTCAGCCCCAGAAGGAGTGCTCTGAAATCCCATCGATGTCTGCCCATAGACAAGGATGTTCCTCAAGAGGAGTACCATGTTTTCTTTGCCTTCTGCAGCCGTCAACATATTTCACTGTGCCCTGGCTTCCTATGAATCGTATTTTAGGAAAAAATATCATAAGACTGACCAGTAGCCATGTGATTACTTATCATTTTGATAAAACTGCATCCTGGCTGGAGCTGTGCTCATTCTTGCATGATGTAGCAGGCTGCATGCTTGGGCGCTATGGTTGTGCTGACCTGGGAGAATGATGTGGGCATGAGGATCTAAGGCCTCTGTATCTCTGTACTTCTGTAGCAAGATTCAGGGCCTAGCTTCTAATCAGATGTGGAGAGACCAAGAGGAATGGGGGTGTTATGTTATATAGAGGTGAGGAAATTGCAGGGTGGAGGTTGAAAGGCTTGGAGCGCAATACTTTGGGTGTTTGTCGTGTGCTGTCCTCCCCTGAGATCCTCTGTGGCACATTAGGTGGAAAAGTGCAGGCCAAGGTTTCCGTTCTTTCAGAAAGGCATAAGTACCAATCATCATGATGCCAGGAAGACAAAGCATGTGATGACAGCAGCCCTGAGAACAGGGCTCCAGGGACTTACAGCACCATGGGGGAGAGTAGAGGAGCCACAGAGGGTGCCACAAGGAAGGATTTGGGTATGTGGAGCTCAAGGGGGCTCTTAGTCTGGATGGTGTGTAAGCAAAGTCGTGATTATAGGTTGTTTCCTTAGATGTGTTCATAAGCTTGGAAACCTCCCCTTCGACACACTCGTGTGCATTTTAGGATCATTTCCCATCAAGTGGAGAAACAACCCTTGGCAAGAGGCAAGAATGACTGGGGTCTGCTAGCTTTCCATCAATGTGACTAAGCACTGAGAACATGAAAGTATTTGTTACCCTTTTGTTGCTGTGGTAAAATAATGCAACGAAAGGCAACAGAAGGAAGAGCTTACTTTGGCTTATAGTTCCAGAGGGCTACATGTCAGTAATGGCAGGGAAGGCATCACAGGAGGATCAGTAAACTGGTATCTGTCAGCTCAACCACACACAGGAAACAGAGAGTGATTGGGAAGTGAAGCATGTCTATAATGTCTCAAAACACACCCGGGTGTCTTCCTCTAGCTAGGCTCCAGATGCTAGAGGTACCATAACCTCCCCAAGGAGTAGTGCCAACTAAGGAACACCACTGTTCATATACTAGAGCTTAGCAGGAAAAATTCTCAAGTGAATCATCACAATCAACTGAAAAGTAGGGTTTACTTTGGTTTACAGTTTCATTGGCTACAGTCTATGCTGCTCAGCTGGCCTGTTACACTGAGCCTGTGACAACACAGTTTATCACAGTGAGAGTACATGATGGAGGAGGCCTGTTCACTTTCTAGGGAACAGGCCTGGCAAACAAAGGGAGGGATCCATATGGTGAAACTCTGACACTCGTCTGATCCACCTAGGAAATCAGCTAAGTCACTTCTTGCTGCTCAATCCCACTGCCCTCCCCCCGAGACTTGATTCAGTTGGATCAGTGTAGGGAACTGACTGACTCGGGAACTGTCATTTATCACCATACTCAGACTGCCATTCTAACCCCCCTCTCTCTTCAAATTCAACCTCAAGGAGCCCACATTGACTATAACACTGCCTGGGTTTTGGTAAGACTGGTCAGTGATGGCCTGAACTGCCAGCCTCCTTTTGACCCCAGGGTCTTCACTAGTGTCACCTACTTTACCAACTAGATTGGTCAAGTCAACACAGTCACTCCAAGACTCTAGATCTCTTCTCTACACATAGAATCCACACACCAACCTCAGGTCTGCTGGTGTTCCTCGTTCCGTCAACACTTTTGTGCCTGCACAGACCTGTTTACTGATGACATACACATACATGCACTCTTAGTCCACATAAATAGAAATATGCCCAATAGCTGATTATTTAGCTTTAATGACATCCTAAAGGTAGATCTATATTATAAAAGGCAAAATGTGTTCAGATGAGTCGCATGCCTCGGCTTTTGTGGCTTTATCAAAAGAGTCCAAAGAACATGAAGGATTCTCTAAAAGAAAGTTTGGCAAAGTGGAATCAGCCAGCAGGTGGGAGAAAGATATAAAATTTATATTGGTGGAAATATATTTCTGGTGAAAGAAGTGCATTTCGGCACTTTATATTTTATCAATATAAAAATAAGCTCTCAGTTCCTGGGTGTAAGGGTTCTAACTACTTAAAAAGTCATGTCATAACAAAAATCAGAGTTTATATTTAAATCTGTCAGTTTCACATAAATATTACACAAAATAAAAGGTTTATCATTATTATTTCTTCAAGATGGGTTTCCCTCAGGTGTGGTACTTCAACAGCCATATCTATGGGTCACTGCTCTGAGGTAAAGAGACTAAGAGGACGGTCAGTGTTTTGGTGTGCACTGCCGTAACCTGGAAGTTCCTTTGACCACTATGATGGCAAGATATAGTCCACCTCCTTCCCACGCTCTGTAGAAGGAGTCTGCATGAAGGGGAGGTGCTAAGCATATATAAGCCGAGAAAGCCACCAGGCAGGTCTCTCGCCATTTTGTGTGGCTGTCAGGAAGCCATAGGATTTATGTTTAGGTGTGGACTTGCCAAGCACAGCCATGAATGGGGGGGTGGTAGGGCTCGCACACTTCTGTAAGTAAACCAGCACTCCAAGCTCAGTTAGCAAGTCCAATAAACTTGTTAGGATTCTCTAAACAGTGGTTTTGGAGAATTCTTGCATTGGGTTGTCGTAAGAATAGTAGGAGGAGGGAACTGGACCATGTGTGCCTGCACATAAGTCCAGGTATCCAAGGGTATGGGGGGAAGATGGGATACCTGCAACAGTCTTCTAAAGCTCCACTATGCCATCTGCCATAGCTTGTACTTCTTTTCAGTTTGGTCCTATCACCCTCTAACAGATATATGCTAAAGTCTTCCTTTCAGAGTCAGAAGAAAAGCAGGAAGGTACTAGGCAAGGTAGGTCACAGGGCCAACCCCACAGCCTTAGTAGAAGGGAGCCTGTCCTGAGACACATGGGGCAGACACCAATGACAACTTAAATATATGGTTCCACTCAGTGATCTAGGAACTGCAGATGTCCACTGAGGAATACTGAAACCACAGGAAACACTTCAGATATCCGGATACAGAGCTGCTGTAGAACACTGAGTTGTCCTTTAAGAAGAGAAGCACCCCAAATAGGCCCATTTCATTATCCACCAGCAGCCCAGGCAACTCTCTTCTTGATGAGGACATCCCATTTTCCCCTTCCTGGTACTAAACTGGGCCAGGTATGTTCTTTTGTGATCCTTGCAGGTATGCCTACCTCCATGGTTTACTGTATTCTAGGATGTTCTCACCAAAGTGGACTTGGGCCTCATGCATTGCCCAATTCTAATGTGGGGGTACCCGGGGAATATTTGTTTCTCAAAGGATGGTAAGTGGTCTCAGCCCGTGGAAGGATGTAGACCCAGAATCCAAAGTTGATATCCTGCAGTGTTCCCTGCCTTTTCACAGAAGGGTTAATTGCCATTAAGGGTTTGAGGCTGAGATCAGGAGATTTCACAGGAGAGTTTCAGGGAAGAAAAGGGATAGGGCCTCTATTGTGATGGTGGGGGTGTGTGTTAGCCATGTTTCCATCTCTGTGACATAATGCCTAATACAAACAGCTTAAAAGAAGAAAACATCTGTTTTGACTTACTGTTTTGGACATTGCAGTCTGTGGTCACTTGGCACTGTATAATCGATGCCTGTGCTGATATATTACTTTTCTGTTGCTATGATAAAAGACTGTCCAAGGGAACTTATAAAAGGAATAGTTTATTTAGCTTATAGTTCCAAAGGGGCAAGAGTTTATCATGGTGGGGAGTCATGGTAGCAGAAGTGGCTGGAGTGGGAGCAGAACCTACTAAGCACTCACATCTTCAAGCAGGCACAGGATGCAGAGAGCAACTGGAGATCTGACAAGGCTTAAGAACTCTGTAAGCCCACCCTCAGTGACATGCCTCCTCCAGAATGGTCACACCTTCTAAGACCTCCAAAAACAACACCACCACCTGGGGAAAAAATGTCCAAAAAACTGGGAGCCTACATGGGACATTATCATTCAAACCACTACAGCTGAGACAGAACATCACGAGGAAGGACATACAGCTCACCTCATGGCAGCCAACAAACAAAGGGAACAAAGCAATGTGATTCCAAAATTCCTTCATGGGCATGTATCCGTTGATCACAGTTCCATCCACTAGGCCCTACCTCTTACAATCTTCCCTCAGCTCCCACTAGGACTACTAGCTTGGGACCAAGATTTTAATAAGCATAGACCCAAGCCTTGGGAGTCCCTTAAAATACAAAACATCTCAGCAAAAACTCCAAATTGGATATGTATTCCAGGATGCAGTATACATTCATTCTGACTCCAGGGGCTCTCAAATTCTCATACATCAGAGTCTCACCACTGAATCAAAACTAGTAAAATAAACTACAAATGCATATACAAAATTTTCAATGAATATCCTAAAGTACATGTGACAAAACACACATGACCTCTGAATTCACACTCTCCATTCCTCACATTCTCTAACTTACACCCACCTCCCTTATCTTGTATTGTCTGTGTGTGTCTATTTGAGATAGTGTCTACCTATACCCCCAGCTGGCCTGGAACTCACTATGTAGACCAGGCTGACCTGGATCTTACAGAGATCGGATGTCCTATACCTAGTGAGTACTGGGATTAAAGACATGTGCCATCACCCAGCGCAAATACCACATCTCATCAATATAAACATATGTGATTTTACTCACAGAATAATCACACACGATAATATAGTAATCTTCATTGGAAACTCTTTTCCCTCAGCAGTTTCTCAGATAAGGCTTTTCTTGATTATTACCACTCTTTAACTTTTCATTTCTTTTTCATACCATGTGTATGAGTGATTTGCCTGCATGTATATCTGTGCACCTATGTCATGCAATGCATGTAGAGGTCTGAACAGTGCATCAGATCCCCTGGAACTGGAGCTAAGGATGGTTGTTATCTGCATTATGGGTGCTGGGTTCAGTAACCCAGGTCCTGTGCAAGAACAGCTGGTGCTCTTCACCACTGAGTCATAAGTCTAGCCTCTGATACCTGCTGCTATTTCACCCACAAGAAGAAACAAGACTGAATGGAAAAGGCCCTTTCTTCAATTGGCAAAAATTAGGAACATCCCTGGGCAATCAGTGTAGCTAGGAAACAATGGTAGGAGATATTTCTGTATTCAATGACAAGTTTCATCAGTGCAGTAAGAATGACTGTCAAACACTCACCTATCTTTCAATGACACTAGCTACTTCTCTGCTCAATTGGGTAATGATGGGCAAATAATTCAGAAGCTTATTGAGTGTAAGGAACACAAATGGGTCAGACTCGAAGTTTATACTGCGTTTATTACATTCTCCAACACAAGTCAACCTAGGCAACCAAAGAAAAATGGAAGCAGCCCTCCTCCGAGCACCTGTCAATGCCTCTGGTGTAAAAACTCCCAAGCTTCTCACCAGTCACGGGAGAGCACTCAGTCACTCAGGGCACTGCTGCCTACGAGACACAAGGAGCCAATAGTGTAAGGACAGTGAGAGTGATGAAGGCATGGGAAGGAAGTTAGGTCTGAGTTTTCATTGCCTGTTTCTAGGTTAGAGACTCAGGAGGCCTCGATGGTCCACAGGCATCGGGAAAAGGCCTCCATGCTCTCACATTTGCAGACAGTGCTTGTGGCAACCAATGCCATCTGAATGCATTTCCAAGTTCCTCTAGCTCACAGTCCCTCTTTTCCCTCAGCTTGAGACAATGAACACCAGGAACATAAGACAGAATAGAGCGTGCCTCAGAGCATGTCAGCCAAGAGGGTGCACATGCGCATGTACACAAAGGAGAAGCAGGAGACGATGTTTCTGGAGTCCTCCCAGTCTCCTCATAGGAAAGATACAATATGCATATTTGTGTTTATCCAACAGTTTGTTTGTAGTAAAAGGAAGGACCCCAAACTCTATGATTCAAAGAGGATCAACTTCTGCTTTAGGTCCTGTGGGCTACATAATGAGCGATTTCTTGGTGGGCAGCAAAGGAAATGAAGCCATCATGCTGGAGAACACAGACATTCCAGCACTGTACTGGTTGGACACAGAAGGACTGCTTCCTAGAGAATAATATGCACATGGCAAGTAAATCCATGGCTCTCCCAGGAACAGCCTCTTTTCAAACACCTTGTTCATTTCAGTTCCTTAGAACCTCCTGACTGTATCTTCTGACTTGTAGAGAGGGAGTATAATCATAGACTATTACAGTGTTCCACAACTGTCACACACAGAGTAAGTGTCGGAGAGATGCCCAGCCTAAAGTAAGACATCTACAATAGAAACTACAACTAAGACTCATGGAACATAGAGGAACAATGAGTAGAGAGAATACTAATGCATCTCTCAACTCTCGTGAGGGATGCTTCCTCATGCAATAGAGGGCGATGCTCACAGAAGGCTAAAATTGGCCAAAGTGAAGAGAATAAGAGACTGCAGTGTGTGTCTCTGGATAGGACTCCTATAATAAACTTCATACATCCATGGCTCAGGGACCATTGTGGAAGAGGGGTTGAATGTTTGTGAGCATCAGGGTTCGCCCATGATCATAAGGAAACAAGGCCATCCAGACTTCTGAGAACTTGGCTCATTTAACTTTTTGCAATGGTGACAGTACACACAAGACCCATGAGA